>NC_091126.1:18992262-19132262 GCF_040183065.1 Periplaneta americana | reverse complement strand
TTAATGAGTTAATACTAATATAAAATTAATCGAATTAAATTAATTTTAATTAATTATTTCTACATTAAACTGTAAGTATGTTGATATTAAAATATGCTACATAAATGATAAATTTGCTTTCGAAGGGAAAAGAGTAAGGTGGTCCGCGGAACTGTTTTGACTTTAAAAAGTGGTCCCCACTTCAGAAAAGTTTGAGAAACGCTGGTCTACAGGATCAAAAAATGTCCATACAACATATGGTCAAAACTTGATAGTTTTCCCACAAAGATATTTGTCTTATTTTATTTGCGTTATACTGCTTACATCGTTAGTAAAATTACGAAAACGATTACATCAGTAGGTGTGTCTAGCAAAGAGTTAATATTAGTTTAAGTGAATATTTATGTGTTCTATTACCATTCCGTGAAATTAAATAGTAATGCTTGTTAATATTTGTTAATATTCTGGCGTGAGAGACGTGGCAACATGTTCAGCAGGCAGTGCTCAGCACAGACGTACGTACATGTCAGCTGAGTCCGAGCTCTTTGTCCACAGGACTACTGAAGGTATTGGATAAACAACTTGCAATGTCATTCAAGTTTAAGAGTAATCATATATTATTAATTTATGGAAAAAGTCGTAATTCAAGTGAGGCAGGAAGGAAGTACCGTCAACGTTTCCCGCAAAGTAGGTTACTTAATCGGCAAACTTTTGTAGCAGTTTCTCAACGATTCTTAGAAACTAAGAGTCTCTTACTTCGTTTCGAAAATCACACAACCAGAAATTTATTTAAAAATGGTACTGCTTTATGGAAGTGGGAGAGATAAAATGTTGCATTAGAAAAAAGTTCGTGTGATTTTGTGCAGTAAACCGCTATTGTTTATTGTAGAATTAAAAAATGGATCAATACTGTTAAATAAAGTGGAAATTTACCACAATGTTCTCTTGATTACATTGAAAGTTTGCATTTGCTGCTCGTTTTATGTAAAGAATAGTATTGCCATGGTCCGCCCCTGCAGTAGAACAGATCATCTGTATTGTACCGGTATGTCTGTACCCGCTTGAGCTGTACTGAATACTTGTAAACCCCCTCCACCCAATCTAGCAACGTTGCCAAACGTCTAATTTTGTAAACTGTAATAATTATTTAAATATTGCAATTATAAAAAAAAATTGAAGACATTTTTACTTCCTTATGACATGAATAATCATCAGTCAAAATAATGGCACTTATACCCCTTACATCCTGTATATTTACTAGCAGAACCATTTGACTAATCAAGGATACAAGTTATTCAGTTATTGGATGCACTAATTTATTCCCATAAATGAATGCTTCAAAATTAATTTTTCCCACGTAAGTTGCATATTTCATTAATTTGATATTACATCCTTTTCCGGGGAGGTCTTCAGTTATAAATTCATATCAGGTACCGGTATCCGTTCTCTTTCCCACCTCAGTGAACACTTGGTAGCTTGACAGTTTCCGGTAACATCCAGCAAACACAGGAAAACACACAGCTAGATGTAGTCCTTCGATGGGGAAAACGTCGACTGTATTCCTCAACAGCAGCCACTGCATTGCCACCACAAAATCCACAAACAAAAATCATGTCTGCATATTCACTATGCGAATAAAAAAATTAAATATACAGTGAACGTGCATTTAGTTGTGTGTGTTACGTTAAATATCGTGAAATAAGCATTTTCTCATTCCTTTCAAAACATTCGAAGCCTTCTTTTACCAGAAACGTTCATTTCGAACCTGTACAGTCGTACAGTACACCATTGACTGTACTATACAGTAGATTAGCGGTGACCAAAAGTCGAACGGCAGTGATGACACGAGAGAGACAGTCTAAGCAGTAAGGAGGCGGGGGAGAGGTACTTGGAATGAAAACTACAACCAGTGGTGGTTCGTGCACTAACATTGAGTTCTTCATCAACCCGCTAATAAAAATCGCAAGCTTTGCTGTATCAGTAATGTCACTATTGTCATTTTCTTACTTTTCTTTTAATATTCCTCGTGAACACAATCAGAAATTTCGTGAATTCTCTTCTGGATATTTAGTCGAGAAATGCGCAGTTTTTCAAAATCAATTAACAACTTTCATTGGACAAATTATTTCAGCCGCCTTGATCATTACGCTTTTATAAAACTCTCCATCGTTGGAAACCTTAAAAGAACGAGCTATTTCGTTCGCCACTAGATAGCTGGCTTCCTTACATTTTATCTATGTCATCTTTCTCTTCATGACGATGATTTAAGGCTGATTTCAGTTCTTGGAGTTTAATAGCTCGTTTCATTACTACACTAGCACGTAATATTCAATCAGTTGCTCTATATTATTATTATTAGTAGCCTATTATTATTTATGCTCGACCATGCCGAAATGTAGTAATTATACACCTGGTAGCAGAACTTTAATGCATGTCATTAAAGTACACCTACTCATTAAAGGTCAGGTCTTTCAGCCAATGACGACTCAGGTTACAACTGTTCAGCCAATGACAGGTCAGCTTTCTACCGTTATAAAACTGCAAGTATCGATTATTCTCGGATATGCAATCGAAAGAGAATTAGCGAAAAGTCACGGAGGCTGGAAATCCAATACTGTCGCAGAAGGTTATGTTCTGTTAGTATAATAATTAGCGTTAATTGTAAATAATATTCAAATAAATTCAATTTCTCATCTCGTTTTTCAATGTCTAATTAATTTCAATGTTATCTCTGTAGGTTCTTATGGCCTAGCAAGGTCAATGTGGACATCTGTTCCTCGGAAAAAATCAATACTTTTGGTCTGCGCACATCTCACAACATACGGGACATTGCTCAAAGGTCGGATACAAATAAAATTAATAATATCAAGTTAGAAATATGGTCGAGCATAAAAAGTTGTATGAAACTCGCCTATAATGGTAATTAAGAAGCTCGTATGAAAATTATGAAACTCGCTTGCGCTCGTTTCATAAATATCCATACTCACTTCTTAATTACCTTCATTATAGGCTCGTTGCATAATGTACTATATTATTATTATTATTATTATTATTATTATTATTATTATTGTTATTATTATTATTATTATTATTAAATCAGTAACTAGTAAATAACTGATAATTGTCATCAAAAGATTTAAAAAAATTGAAATGGCGATATAGCGTAATCTAGTAATTATTTTATCATTCAAGGGAAGATGTAGGCCTATATATTCAGGCACGTATGTAAGAATTATGGTAACACTTGCTGATAAATAATAATAATAATAATAATAATAATAATAATAATAATAATAACAATAATAATACCTGTTATGCTTGTGTATTCAGCGTAATGCCCTGTAATGTCGCTTCTATATACTACTACTAATTCAACAGTTGAGCAAAGCAACATATTACATTTTCTCGGACAGAACACCGAATAAATTCCTCTTCCCATTCTGTACGAAACCTTCTGTTCCTGCTAGAGACGGAATTTGTAGAGCGACATGGTATATACCGACACTGCTTACCTTCAGTACGTGAGCGAGACAGAGAGCAATGTACAGGAAAATCTCCTTACCAGTATGAATGTCTGTGATTACACGATGTAATCACGATACCCGTTTTGGTCACCGCTGCAGTAGATGTTCAGGAGTGGTGAATGAACTGCGTTCAGCGCTCCGTAACCGAGGAGTGGGGGTACCTGTCATTCTCCTCTTGGCCCTGAGTGCCACGAATGCCCTTGGCTGATGTAGATTAACCCGAACAGTTTATACAGAGTGCGTCAGAAAGAACGGATGGATTTCACATGGCAAGAAAATTGTAAAGATTCATCAAATCAAAAATTTATTGTTATCAACATATTCACCAATACATGCAGTTTATTTATGGAAAACAACATTATCCATATGATGTCCTTGGCTTTCAATACAGGCATCGAGGCGTTTTCTGATGTTCGCAATCACTTTCACAGTCATAGCTGGTGCAATTGCCACGATTTCTTCACGAATCGCTGTCTTCAGTTCGTCCAGTGTATGTGATCGATGTTTACAAACTTACGCCTTCAAATGGTCCCAAAGAAAGAAGTCGCAGGGCGCGAGATCTTACCGTAGCCTCGGACAATCTCAGTGCAATAGAATTTCGTCCATGTGATTTCTTCTTTAATGTTGAACCTGTGATACGAAATGAAGCCACCCACCGAAAAATTGTATTCCGAGTTGGAATCCTAGCGTGACATCCGATGTCGAAATGAGTCCTGAGTGGCGATCACAGACTCTTCATTTTTCAAAAATGTCTCTACGATGAAAGCACGTTGTACACCAGACCAACACCATATTCTCAACTGAAACTGCATTCTATGGCTGACCCAACAGTCGTGGTCCCCCTCACTATATCTCTCTCCTCGTTGCGTATCGATAGTTTGAAATCCATCCGTTCTTTCTGACGCACCCTTTATGTTGTACTTATCTATATTTTATATTTTTAAGTAAGTAAGTAGGTAAATAAATAAATTTAGTGTCAATTATTCGCCTTCTTGATTATATGCCCTGTTAAAATAAATGTTCGTAATAATGTTTCTATGATCGGCAATTCATCTTTTTTTTTAATCTTAACTGTTCGGTACAGGCGAACTTTCACTAATGCTGAAAAGTGGTAGGGTATACATTTTGTGATAAAACCGCTATCCTGTACTCTTAATTGTCTTGACAGAAATGCTCGCATCGCACGCCACACAGTTCATTGTATAATAAATATAACGTCAAACAAGATGTGATGGGGGATCATTGCGCTCCTCCTATCCAACAGCACATGCCAATAAATTTTAAATCATGTGCTTCGGTACATAAAGCCTCAACATGTGGCGTCACGACCCCCTTCATCGTCACATAAACCCATCATTACGGATAACAAGCGGCTTTATAGCAAGTGATTTCCGAGACTTCTCCACATAACTGTTAATAAAATAGCGGATAAAACACCGAATTTGCAACCGCTACATTGATTGTGTCGTTAACAATACATCAAAAATAATCATCCCGCGTCCATGATTCCTGCGGAATTTACAAATCCAAATTGAGCATTAAGACACAAGGATACGTCAAAGAGTGTAGACCTCTATTATATTATGTGCTTTAATTCCGCTTCATACATCTATATCTATACTAATAATAAATCTTTAGCCGAAATTTTTCTGGTAATTTTCGATTTTCCAAAAATAATTGGTCCTAACATATACAGTATAACTAACCACCCTGAAACCGAAAATCGCTTTTTTGACATTTTTGTTTGTATGTGTCTGTCTGTCTGGATGTTTGTTAAATTTTCACGCGATAATGGCTGAACCGATTTATATGAAAATTGGAATATAAATTAAGTTCGCTGTAACTTAGATTTTAGGCTATATGACATTCAAAATACGTTATTTAAAAGGGAGGTTATAAGGGGGCCTGAATTAAATAAATCGAAATATCTCGCTTATAATTGATTTTTGTGAAATATGTTACATAACACAAGTTTCTTTAAAAATGATTTCCGATTATTTTTATTCCTTGCAAAATTTTGATAGGACTGATATTTAATGAGATAAATGAGTTTTAATATTAAAATACAATGCCATCTAAGGCGGTGTAATGAAATGAAAACAAATGACTACGTCTATAAGGGGCCTTGGACAACAACAATCGAAAGCTATGAAACATAGCCTACAGAGAATGTTTCTGTGTTTGTATGAAGTAATATCGAAAGCTAAATTAACCGATTTGTATAATTAATTATTATTTCACCATTGGAAAGTGTAGTTTCTCTATATGGACATAATGCTGTAATGTTATTACAGTAACTTCTGAGTACTCTCTGGACCAAAATGACCGCATTTTAATTATTTAAATACAATTTAAATTAAGTAACATATTAAACGGTTTATCCTTCTATCAAACATGAATGTTCCGTGGATCAAACGTCCAATTTTAATTATGTAATTACTTTATATTTATTTCTAACAGGTGCAGCGGAGCGCACGGGTACGGCTAGTTCTAAATAATGTTGTATTGTCGAGAGTGAGTCCGCGAAATTGTAGCACCTTAGCAACAATTTAATCGCCCTTCTAATAAGAGATTGGGATTTGTCCTGGAAGGACTTAAATATTCCGATATTAGGACTATGTCTAAGTAAAAGTAAAGATTAAAAAGAAAATAAATTCTTTTTTTTTTCTCTAGTTCCATGACGTCTAGAGACATGTTAAGTTTAGACACTCATTCGCATATTTATCTCTTAATGTTGAATTTTTTACCGGAACAATTCTTTTCGACTTCTGGCATAAGTCTGTAGATATTTTGTAGAAAAATACATTATTTTGCTTCAGTTTCCCAAAGACTAAAATAGGCCTACATTAATTTTCAAAAACAATTGGTGTATTATTTGTATAACCGCCACGGTGGTCCAGTGGCTAGAGCGCTGGCATCATAATCGTGTGGAACAGGTTTCGATCCCCGCGTACCTCGGATTTATGATTTGTGTTGGACAAGCCCGCGGTTCAGGTAACACAGGGCTTTTATCCGAGACCTCCGGCTCCCCTGCAGCATCCCAACACGTCTCAATCATCATCTCATCTCATTGAGGGAGTAGCGTATACCAGCCTCCTACCACCGCTGTGGTGTAACGGTTAGCATATCTGACCGTGAAACTAGTGGGCCCGTGTTAAAATCCTTTTTGGTTCAAGCTAACGTGTTGAGGTTTTTCCGTTTTTTTAATTGATTTATTTTACGGCGCTTTATCAACTGTATGGTTAAGTAGCGTCTGAATCAGATGAAGATGACAATGCCAACGAAGAGTCCAGAGTTCGGCATCGAAAGTTACCTAATATTTGCTTTTAATGGGTTGAAGTAAAACATCGGGGAAACCACAATCGAGTAACTTGTTAGAACAAGGATTTGAACCCGGGCCCGCTCGTTTCATAGTCAGACATGTTAACCGTTACTAGAAGCAAATCTAAGTACAGTGGAACTCTACAAATAGACACAGCAACGGTCCGTGTGCGAGACGAGGTACGAACGCTGTCTTTCTACGGAGTACTGCGGACATTGGTAAACATAAGGGCTGTACAAAAACATAAATAATTAACATATGTAATTTTAAATAATATATTGTAGTATATACAAAATATATAACAAAACAAATCCGTGATTAAGTATAACATATACGTGATACATCTGAAACATAAAACAAATTTCTAGAGGAAAAACTCTCTAAATATATCTACATACGGGGCTTTTAATTCAAAACTTCCCACTCTAAATAACTAGTTAATTAATTGAATTCAATTTAAACCAAAAAAAGCACGTAAATTTAGATATCAAGGGGGAAGTCTTAAACAAGGCTTAATTGCATTTTAGATTTCACCTCCCACCCCCAGCCACTCCCACTTTGAAATTTTAAATGGCACCCCTATATTTTTATACTTGAATATGAAAGAGCAATCAATTGTTTATACAACACATTCATTTGTTTTCGCATCTTTTCTTTTCTATCGTCGCCTGGTAACCTGCATTTTTGTTATTGTTGATTAGAGCAGAAGAGAATAAAGCTACGAAAACTTATTGAGCATTTCTTGTAATAGTTGTGTTTATGTATTAAATTATTTTAAAATGGTGTATACCCTTCAAGAGAGAACACAATCATCCCTATTGATTAAATTTAGGAAATTACACAAAATAAGCTGTGTTTTCATCCTACAATCAACTGATAATAACAAAGCTTCTTATAATCACTACAGAATAGCTCGTAATTAGATGAATTTTGTTTCACTATGCACTGTCCTGATCGAAATGTCAAATTCTTGAGGGATGGCTCTGATTGATTCACCTTTCTTCAAAACCGTTCCAATATTTGTAACTTATGCTTCAACATAAGTACACGTTTTTTGTTCCCTGCCTTGCTGCCAACGTGTACGAGTATCTGCACACTACTGCACTGGTTCAACCGGTTAGCCCTGTGCAGCACGGGACAGGATGCGTTGACTTACCTTGTATCGTGAAGTATACGAGAGTGAGCGTCTATTTGTGTAATGTCTATTTGTGGAGTTCCACTGTACTGTAAATAAGTATTGCTTCAAAAATAAACGCTTTATACTGTTTGTGAATAAAAAAATTAAATAAATCCGAGGCGCAATATCCTATTAAGAGCCGACTACTAGCCTCACGCTCACATGCTTCCGCAGAGGTGAACGATCATCCAATCATAAGCTGAGGTATTGTGTGATTATCACAATGATCTCCCAGGATTATTGCTTACAAATCGACATATGAAGGGTTCGGAGCCATAATGGGCCAAGCGCCATTTATTAAAATCGAAGAAAGCAAGGGTTAAAGTTAAGTGAATAATATAGTTAAATGAAGATTGACATATCATTTAGTTTTACTGTGCATACTTTATAGTACTTGCTATATGTTTCATTGAATTATGGTATTCACTTAATTTTAACCCTTGTTTCCTTTCGTTTTTAATGTATACCGCTTGGCCCACTATGGCTCTGAACCCTTCATACACTAGTTCATTTGTGCTTTCAATGTCGGGGCAGATTTACTTCTGTTACATTATATAGTAATAGGCTTATATATTTATTAGTAGTATATTTATTTAACCTGGTAGAAATAAGGCCATCAGGTCTTCTCTTCCCCTCTACCAGGAGATTACAACTACAATATTAAGAATACAATTACAATAAAAATCGAAATACTAAAAGATTTCCTGATTAATAAAGGATAGATAATTTATTATAGAAGTTAAGAACATAGAAAGTTTTTTTTCTTAAGTACGAATTAAACCTAGGATAATAAAATTATATGCTGATGAAATTACCAGATATTGAAATATTATGTGATAGAATAAGATAACTATTTACGAGAAGCCATGTCTGAACGAGTCTCAAACACTGACCAAGTGCCTACGTTAAAATACTCGTATAAGCAATTAACTTACTTAAGTTATGTCACAAAGAGGGGGAATGTCCGCCAAGAGGAAGCTTATATGCCCAATGAACGCTCTGTAGGGTTGGGCCCCACAACGAAATTTTTTTTACTGATAATAATAATAATAATAATAATAATAATAATAATAATAATGTACGAGGCGCATCCAGAAAGTAAGTTTCCCTATTTTTTTTAAAAAGGACACACACTTTCAGGAAAACATTTATTGGCAACAGGTACAGCAATGTTTCAGCTATTTTTCAACATAGCCACCACCAGAATTGAGACACTTGTCGCATCGTGGGATCAACTTTTGTATCCCTCTGTCGTAGAACTCTGCCCCCTGTGAATGGAGCCAGCGTGTGACAGACGTCTTCAGCTCTTCGTCGTTACCAAAACGCTCATCGGAGGACAGGAATTTCTTGAGGTGCAAGAAAACGTGAAAATCGCTGGGAGCAAGATCACAACTGTAGGGTGGATGATGAAACAACTCCCAGCCAAATTCCGTCAAAACAGCTGCTGTGCGCCGAGCCGTATGTGGACGACCATTGTCATGGAGGAGCACAACACCTGCAGTAAGCACTCCACGCCTCTTGTTTTGAATGGCACGTCGCAATTTTCGCAGTGTTTCACAGTAACGGTCAGCGTTCACTGTTTCACCTCTTGGAAGGAAGTCAATGAGCAGAATGCCCTTCCTGTCCCAGAACACCGTACACATCACTTTCCGTACCGACAGCGTCTGTTTGAATTTCGTCCTGACCGGATACTATGCCGCCAATGCATTGACTGCTGCTTGGTTTCCGGGGTGAAGTGCGAAATCCAAGTCTCATCGCCCGTGACGATCCTGTCGAGGAACTCGTCGCCGTCATCGTGATACCGTTGCAGAAATGTCAGTGCTGCTCCTAAACGTTGCATTTTGTGTTCGGGTGCCAGGTTTTTCGGCACCCACCTGGCACACACTTTTTTGAACAGCAGGTGCTTAGTGACAATCTCATGCAACAAGGATCGCGATATCTGCAGAAAATGGCTGCTCAGCTCCGTAATCGTGAAGCGACGGTTCTCCATGATGCACTGCCACACCAGCTAAACATGATCATCATTGATGAGGGACGATCGCCCATTGCGCTCTTCATCATGGACACTTTGACGACCTTCGGAAAACTGCCTACATCAGCGACACACCATCTGCTTACTCATGATGTTCGGCCCATAGATCTGACAGAGCTGCCGATGAATTTCAATTGGCGCAATGCTTTGTGCATTAAAGAACTTTATCACCGACCGAACCTCGCAGGCGGCGGGAGAAGGAATAAGAGCTTTCATTTCGGATCACTGCTGCCACGCTACTGGCACCAGGCGGGACCTGTCGGGCTGGCATATGATTGATACGTCATAGATCTGTTACACATGCGCAATTGACACGGCTAATTACGTTTACTTTCAAGGCGAAAAAATCGGAAAACTTACTTTCTGGATGCGCCTCGTATTTATTAGTAGTATATATTTATTTAATCTGGTATAGATAAGGCCATCAGTTCTTCTCTTCTTCTCTACCAGGAGATTACAACTATAATATTAAGAATACAATTACAATTATAATTACAATTAATACTAAATTTAAAATTACGATAAAAATCGAAGTACTGAAAGATTTCCCGATTAATAAAGGATAGATAATTTATTATAGATGTTAAGAACAAATAAAGTTTTTTTTCTTAAGTACAAATTAAACCTAGGATAATAAAATTATGTACTGATGAAATTACCAGATATTGAAATATTTTGTGATAGAATAAGATAACTATTTACAAGAAGCCATGTCTGAACGAGTCTAAATTACTGACCAAGTGCCTAGGTTAAAATATAAGCAATTAACTTACTTCAGTTATATCACAAAATGTCCGCCAAGAAGAAGCTTATATGCCCAATGGACGCTCTGTAGGGTTGGACCCTAGAACGAATTTGTTTACTGATAATAATAATAATAATAATAATAATAATAATAATAATAATAATAATAATAATAATAATAATAATAATGTAATAACCGTTTACTCCTATATCAAGTGATATCCATCGATTTTTTTATTTTAGTAGGTTATTTTACGACGCTTTATCAACATCTTAGGTTATTTAGCGTCTGAATGAGATGAAGGTGATAATGCCGGTGAAATGAGTCCGGGGTCCAACACCGAAAGTTACCCAGCATTTGCTCGTATTGGGTTGAGGGAAAACCCCGGAAAAAACCTCAACCAGGTAACTTGCCCCGACCGGGAATCGAACCCGGGCCAATATCCATCGAATTTATGTTAGGGAAAACAAGTTAGAAAAAGTATTATCGAAGAACGCATATGGTCCCGTCGACATCTAATCAATCTTATTTAAATAAATTGACTGCTAGGAACAGTCGATCAATTTTCTCTTTCGTTGCGTTGCATTACAGTTGTTTCCGTGATCAGTCCGCACAAATGTCAAAGGTCCACCTCTACATAGTGGTGCAGTGCAGATGCGCTTGTCCCTCTCACGAAGCGGTATTAAGATTCAATCTCAATATACAGTGCCGGCACACTCAATCTTTGGCCATTAGCAACGATATGTAATCTCCTGGAGTAATCGCTTAGCCGAAACTGTGCACAGGATATAAATCTGTCGACCTAGCAGAGAATCACGAGAAAATTTGCTTCAATTAACGAAATTTAACCGCAGTGTAGCTTCGAATCTGCCACTTACGAGGAAGAGAGGGGTTGTACAACTTAGGCAGCGGAACGCTGAGCCGAATTTCGCAGAACTACTTTCAGATAAATAAAATTATTAATTCATTTTATTAAAACACCGGGTTGGTGCAGCTCGCAGCGCCGTTTTCTACGTATAGAAATGGTTGGAATGTTGTCTTAGGTAGAATCAGAGTTTGTCTTTTTAAATAACTTCCAGAATAGCTTTAACTGTTATTGAACCAAGGCAACTTTCTTTATTAAAAATTTTCAAAATCTTTGTGAAAATAAAAACTCGTACTTAGGTTAAAAAGTGGCACTAATTTAATTGATGTTTCACCATGTAATGTCATACACTCATATCCAATCTTATTTAGCAATAGTCTTATACACGGCATTGCATTTGCAACATTCATGGCGAAATGATGCTGTTAGTAATAATAATAATAATAATAATAATAATAATAATAATTTAATAATAATCATCATATATTATTATTTAATAATAACTCTGGGTATAACTATGATAAAAAATACGAGCACTTTAAATGTCGAAGTCTGTATGCCAGACGTCATTGATCTCGATTACTTATTCTTATGTAAGGTCCTTAAAGGTGACATTAATTGTCAATCTTTCTTAAACAGTGTCAGCCTTCGTATTCCTATGAAGGACATGAGACATCACAAACTCTTCTATATTAGAAATTCTAAATCTTCCTCGCCGGTCTCCAGATGTATTAAACATGCTAACTTACATGTAGGGGATTTCGATCCATTCAATGTATAGAAGTATTAGAATATGACAATGTCTTTGCTAATATTATATGCATAATCTTTATACACAATTTGGCAGTAAGAATCAACTCCCACAATAATTTATAGTTTTAATTCTTGTAAATTAATTATTGTAATATATGTTCTTTATTTTGTTGTACACTCAAGTACTTAATTTGTACCATAATTGTTCATTTTAATATATTAATTGTATCAGTGTGCTGGACTTTTATTGGCCAATGGCTGTTGTCCTGCACATAAATGTCAATAAATAAATAAGTAAATTATTATTACTATAATAGTAACAAATATAAATGACACTCGGGAGGAAATTAAACGCAGAATAAATATGTGGAAATGCTGTTATTATTAGGTTGAGAAGCTTTTGTCATCTAGTCTACTCTCAAAAAAGCTGAAGGTTAGAATTTATGAAACATTTATATTGCCGGTTGTTCTGTATGGTTGTGAAACTTGGACTCTCACTTTTAGAGAAGAACAGAGGTTAAGGGTGTTTGAGAATAAGTGCTTAGTAAAATATTTGGGGATAAGAGTGATGAAGTTACAGAAGAATGGAGAAAGTTACACAACGCAGAACTGCACGCATTGTATTCTTCACCTAACATAATTAGGAACATTAAATCCAGGCGTTTGAAATGTGCAGTACATGTAGCACGTATGGGCGAATCCAGAAATGCATATAGAGTGTTTACTTGGAAGGCCGGAAGGAAAAATGCCTTTGGGGAGGCCGAGACGTAGATGGGAGTATAATATTAAAATGGATTTGAGTTAATTTAGAAATCTTCTCACCATTCGTGAGCTGCCACTTGGGACAAAGAGTACTTAACCATATTAATATTTACAAGTTCATTGAAACATTGATTTTGTTTTGACAATTAAGCTCCTACAAGTACATAGCTGCAAATACATTTTGAGATTAGTGGAAATATGCCTAGTTTTAGAGAGGTAAGTGTTACAAAAAAGTAAAGAATGCTAATGAACTTAGTTTCATTTCGAATATAGGTGATGCTTCAGGACAGCAATTGATCCTTTCAATGCAGCTAAGTTTACAATCGGAATAATAGATGTAGGTTATGTAAACTTGCAGGGTGTGGATTTTGGAAATTGCACTACTATTTTTTCCAATAGTTGGTAAACTTCTTAATCCTACCATTTCTGTCCAGGTATTTTATCAATTAATTTGTAAAGTTTAAGAGGGAGCAAAAGAAAGATACTATTTTTCCGGGATGTTAACATGAATAACTTTGCAGAGGAATATGAATATTTTCATACACAAATTGTTAAAAATATTCAGAACTATACAGATGTGGACTGCGTGCAAATATTGTTGGCATTAAAGCTTAAACACACAGAATTCGCCCGAGGAGCTCTGCAATGTATTGACGTCCTGTCAACAGAGTAGATCCTGAAAGATTTTTCAGTAAATACAATTTAATTGTAAGTGATGGGGATCACGGATGACAGAATACAATTTATAAGTGTTTTCAATTATTTCTTCCAATGGTATCTCTGATCTATGAACATTATTAACAAGGTAACAAACAATATTAGCATCTCTGTGTAAGTATGATTTTAATTCCACACCGATCTCAAAATGAACAGGTGTGTTCTATGATTCCTTTCAATGTTGTCACTGATCGATGAACAAGATTAACAAGATAAAAATAATTAACCCTGGACACTTACCTGGAGTCTTTACTAACCCCACATTATATTTTATTGTTAATGTCTAGATCCATATACTCCGAAACGTTCCAGTAACCTAGATATCCTATCCTTGGTTATTTTAGTTTTCTTAACAATTCAAATTATTATTTCATAATTATACAGGGACATCATTTTATTTTTATTTCCATTTTTATTGTACCTGAGTTTTTGAATGTACTTCACTCCCACCCCTTCTACTAAGGAAGTTCCAACTCCACACAGAACCAAGACCGCAGATAGTAAGCAGTAATGAGTTACTGAGTATAGTACGTTCCAGAAATATGTTCGCGTTTTCAATATTGAATCATATATTCGCACAGGTACTGTCCGTTTGCCTACGTCGCATCCCGATTTCCCCCACCTGCTTCTGCTCGCCCCTCTGTAAAAGCTGGGCTGTCTTAGCTCTTTTCTGAAAACATTAATTTCTCTTAGGAATTGGACGTTTACGTAATATTATACAGCTGTTTAATTTAACTTAAATAAAAGGGCCTCGTTAAGTAATTAACTGTCACGTGATTTCCTCCCTTTCTACAATCCTGCGGCATAACCACTTGGACGGACAGTAGATAGCATGTCTGAGTAATTTTATATTTTCGGGTCGGGCAGAAGTGAAGATTGAATTCACAGTACGTAGAGTAGGTACAGAATTATTTCAACATGAGTTACTAGTACGAAGGACGAAACTGGCAATTGGAATTAGATGCAATAGTCTATAGTGCGATAATATGCACAAAAGAACTGAAGCCTGTATCGAAATGAACGGCCACCATTTTCAAAATTGTGTTTAAATATTCATATTATGATTATTTTTCAATTTAACTTCTTTCTCTATATTGTACGCTAATGTGCTGTAGACAGTATAATATACACTGCATAATGAATACGTTCGCATGGATAACTCACTTCGTGAGTAAAAACACTTATTCTTAATACAGTACTGTACTTTGATTAAAGAAAAACCTAATGAAAATTATCAAACTCAAAATCGCGATATTTCCTAGTTTACGTAAATGGATCAACTACTTTTCTTCCATCCTATACCTAGTAGAGTGATTTGTGTTTTACGCCAGTATCATCGAACTCCAGTCTTGGAGGGGGGAGCAAGCGGTGTTTCCGGTTCTCTAAAGGTATAGAGAGGTTAATATTTAAAATGTTATTAAAAATAAAATGATGTCCCTGTATATTGACTTTCTTCACATTAATATATCCCTAGCTATAGACCACGTTTTTATTTTCTATTTAGAATTATTTTGCAATGATACTGCTAGTTATGGATAAAATGTTGTCGGTTCAAGAGTAATTATTTGTATTTGTAAAATTAGCTTCTTGTTCTTTATACTGCAGCAGGTAATGACTCTAAGTTAATTTTTTTTTCTAGTAGGTTATTTTACGACGCTTTAGCAACAGCTTAGGTTATTTAGAGTCTGGATGAGATGAAGGTGATAATGCCGGTGAAATGAATCCGGGGTCCAACACCGAAAGCTACCCAGCATTTGCTCATATTGGGTTGATGGGTTGAGGGAAAACCCCGGAAAAAACCTCAACCAGGTAAATTGCCCCGACCGGGACTCAAACCCGGGCCACATGGTTTCGCGGCTAGACTCGCTAACCGTTACTCCACAGGTGTGGATTCAAGTTAATTAATTAATGGCCTAAACATAATAATTAACACTTGATGCAATAGCAATTCCCTTTTTTTGTTTTATTTCAAGGAAAGTTAAAGTGTTCTCTGATAACTGAAAAAATAAGAACGCACATACAGAATAAACAGTCTAACATTTAATTAATTAATTCATTGTTTAATCATAGTGAATAATTTTAGGTGCAATAAGAACGTTCAATTTGCTTATACTGTATATAAAGTGCATTAAGCTATAAAATATCCTAATTATTAACAATTCTTGGGGTCAAAATTATCCCAGATAAGTAGCATTAAACTCTAAAGCAGCTGAGTTTCGAGGGTTAATACCCCTAAGTAAGTACGATTTTAATTCCGAACTGATATTTTCAAAATACATGGCCTACTTCCTATATTAACGTAGAGTCCATGTGTGCCTTCAAAATGCTACAGTCCACACCTGTGGAGTAACGGTCAGCGTGTCTGGCCGCGAAACCAGGTGGTCCGGGTTCAAATCCCGGTCGGGGCAAGTTACCTGGTTGAGGTTTTTTCCGGAGTTTTCCCTCAACCCAATACGAGCAAATGCTGGGTAACTGTCGGTGCTGGACCCAGGACTCATTTCACCAGCATTATCACCTTCATTTCATTCAGACGCTAAATAACCTGAGATGTTGGAACAGCGTCGTAAAATAACCCAATAAAGTAAAAAAAATGCTACAAAACGATAAATGACGAATGAATAAATGCTAAACAATGCTAATGGTCGGGTGCACCATTCTCGATCATCTAGCCCGTTTATCAGCAATCACGGAAACATGGTTAATTCTTGACAATGATCAAGTTACAGATGCGGTGCACCGACATTTTCCCTCGATCAACTCAGTACCGTCAGCTGACGGTACGCTCACTTGAGAAGAATCATCCGAGCGCTAGGTTACCGCGTATAAAACAGTGAACGAACGCACTCTGTCAAATATCGCTTCGTTTTTGTTTGTCGGACTGTTTGAAACATCCTCGCATTTTTCAAATAACAAGTTTCAATAATCATGGAAGAAAAAAAGAAAAGAGCACCGAACTTCTCACAGTTCGAAGTGGGAATTCTTTTAGAACTCGTCAGCAATTCTGCATCCATATTAGAGAATAAAAGTACTGAAAAGCAGGCTACCTGGTTGGATTTAACCTCACAATTCAACATGAGTTATACGTGTTTACATAATTCCACATAATTTGTAACGTAATTTATACAGTGGTTATTTCATATTATTGATAATAATTGGGAAAATTTCAGTATACGGATACCTCACTGACAATTATCTTGAAATAGACTACTAAAAAGAGCAGATTTGTATGTGTTTGTCGAATGCTCATCATCTTGCTTACGAAAACACACATTTCAGTGCCAATAATTTATTTGGGAATATTTCAGTATACGGATACCTCGCTAACAATTATTAAAAAAAAAAAAAGCAATTCGTCTGTGTATGTCGAATACGCATCATCATGCATACGAAAAGGAAGTTTTTAGTGCCAATTTATTTTGTGTTCAGAAGGTTGGAATTTTGGAGTAAGAGGGAAAGGAAAGTAGCCGTGTAATTTCTCTTAATTCAAGCGTAAATAGCCTAATTGTCCAAAACGTCATGTAACTTAGGTCCTAATAATTTGAAACGGCAAATCTATAGCTAATGAGTGATAATCTCGCTTTCTACAAAATGGCCATTTAGTTTCACTATATTATTACCGGCATAAAATAACTACTTTATTATTATGTTAACAAAATTGGACAGTTAGGCCTAAATAATATTTTGTCCTCAAGTAAAGTCCCGATCTTCCAAAGCAGAAACATATATAAAGCATTAGTCTATTTTGAGAAAAAAAAAACATTTTTATTATTCATCTACAAACTTACTCTTTCTACAATAACAACAATTCTGATATTTCCGCAGTGATTTGCGTGTTCAAGATACATCATTTCATCTTCAATTCCATCAAGTACGTCAAATCGTGCCGCCATTTTGGTTTTCTCGACTTGTCCATGTTCAATTCAAGATAATCGGTCCCACACCAGTGATCAAATTTGATCATCATCAACTCGCTTGTTTAACTTTGATCGAAATTGATACTCCGCAAATTGGCGTTGAAGATGGTCAAATGCCGACTTAACCATGGTCAAATTTTAATCGAGAATGGTGCACATGGGCATAAATGTTAAAATGAAAATGCTAAAATTATAATTTCAAATTGCTAAAATACACCATCCCTAAACACTATACTTTTCATATCTGTTTCTATGTTCTTCAATTTGAAGCAGAGACCACGTGTGTTACGTAACAAAACTTCCTCGATGACACTAGTGCTAGCATGAACCGATCGTTACGGATTATAGGAGCAATCACCCCCGTCCCAGCACGGGCCTACCTGGGAGCGAGTGGCACGCTTCTATTCCAGGAAAGTCATTGGATGGGAAGCCTAGTGGACCCAAGGGATGGTGGTGACCAATATTCGTAACGTTCCTTCTGGGAACCTGAACCCCTGCCATCCAGCCCGTAGTAACTAACTTTCCTAATTAAAGTACCATGGTTCAAAAGCTAAGGGTTCCGCAGAGAATTCGATAATTGAAAATAATTACACTTGCGCTACAATATTTCTGGGTTCCGACATACTCATGTGAAATAAACTACAGTAATTCTCATGATACGAGAATCAACATTTTAAAGCGAGGTTATGGTAAAACATTACTATCCAGAAACTACAGCTCAATGGTAATAGGGTCACAAACATAAATTAAATTGTTTAAATTAAATTCTCTGCCATTCCTCGTGTAGTTGGTCATCCGAATGTCTTACTAAACCTGCTTCGATTATTCAATATTCTCTTAAAGAGTACTTTATTTCAGCCCTAGACTCTTAGGCCGGTATTCATAGTCGAGATAAGTCATACTTATATATAAGTCGAACTTAAATCTCGTCTCAGTTGCAGATTTCGGTCCAAATAAGTCGTACTTATTATAAGTCGTGCTCATTTTATAAGCTTTACTTTACAAAGTCTGACTTCATGAAGTTGAACTTGTTGCAATTCATAGTGACTCAAGTGCGACTTATGTTGTGAAATAAGTTAAACTTTATCAAGTCAAGGGAACCCCTGACTTATGTCAGTTTTAACCTAAAAATTAATAACGTTTATAAAGAACTGGCCAAGGAAGTTATTGAAATGCAGGAAATTTCTGCCCGAAAGCGTTATTGCGAAACATCATGGGTCGCTTTGAATTCAAAAGGAGTTTTCGTTTTTGCAAAAGGTTTTGGAATCAATACTTCCGAAAGTGGAAATAACTCTTGCAAAACCGAGATAGCGAGTTTTGCCAGTTCTTCTAGATTATTACTTCTTGTTCGCTTGAGATTTTATGCCACGGAAAATTTTGAAATAAATTTAATGTTCTTAAAATATAGCCATAACCGTAGTCTATTAATATATATGAGGTATTTGTATTCAAAAAACTGCGTCGGCCTTCTTATTCTCTACAATCTTTGAATATTTTACAATAATCTCCTTCAGTACAATCGTCTCTCTGTACATAACTGAAATATTTTCTTTTCTTCTTTCCGTACATTAGGCCTACATCATTCATTTTATTGTATTCTACAGGAGCTATGCATACAAATTTAGAGACAAAAGAAAATCGACTGTCTGATTTACATTGTCGTGACAATGGCCTTGCAATTTCTCATACCAATAAGTTCGACTTATTTGTATACACATAAGTTACACTTATTGAATGAAACTTAACAAAGTACGACTTATTAGCAGACTATGAATACCGTAATCATATAAGTTAAGATTTTCCAATAAGTATAACTTAACAAAGTCATACTTATTGAACAAATAAGTCAGTGACTATGAATACCGGCCTTAGGGCAGTATTCATAGACATTCTTAAAGATGGATAAATAGCTACTTCCGGTGAATGATCAGCGAACTAACGTTTTTCGTATTCATAAACCAGTGTTAGCGATAGTACGCGTGCTAAGCAGGGTTTGGCCGGCTAAATTTTAGCCTCCGCCAGTAGGGTAGTTTAAAGGGTGGGCTAACTCTGCAACGTGGCTCGCTATGAAGTTTATAGCGTGGCTTTTCTTCGTCGAATTCATGAAACGAGACGAAGGAGGAAAATATATCTTACAAAATTAATGTATTTAGGATGTCTCATGACGTTAATTTCAGAAACTAAGGAAAATGTGAGATTGATAGTGTTGCTGCTTCCTAACCTATAATGAATACGAAGAAGATCGCAGTTCCCAATTTCAATTGAGAAACAATTTCTAACTAAAATCCGTTATTACGCTAGATGTAGTGGTAAAAATTTAATATCGGAAGGTTCTTCTCAATATTTCCCTCTTATTAAGCATTTTTTGTCGTACTGTTTCTTTACTTGGTTATTTAACGACGCTGTATCAACTGCGAGATTATTTAGCGTCGATGAAATTGGTGATAGAGAAATGTTATTTGGCGAGATGAGGCCGAGGATTCGCCATAGAATACCTGACATTTGCCTTACAGTAGGGGAAAACCACGGAAAAAACCCAACCAGCTAATCAGCCCAAGCGGGAATCGAACCCGCGCCCGAGCGCAACTCTGGATCGGCAGGCAAGCACCTTAGCCGACCGAGCTACGCCGATGGCTCGTACTTTTTCCTCTGAGTTCTTTAATTGTTCTTATATAATTAGGCCTATACATTACGTCGTGATGAAAATTTAATATCGGAAGGTTCTCCTCAATATTTCCCTCTCATTAAGCATTTTTTTAGCCTATTGTTTTCTCTGAGTTTTACAATTGTTCTGATATAACTTAATTAGGCCTATACATTATGTTGTCCACACCTGTGGAGTAACGGTTAGCATGCCTGGCCTGGGTTCGATTCCCGGTCGGGGCAAGTTACCTGGTTGAGGTTTTTTCCGGGGTTTTCCCTCAATCCAATATGAGCAAATGCTGGGTAACTTTCGGTGTTGGACCCCGGACTCATTTCACCGGCATTATCACCTTCATCTCATTCAGACGCTAAATAACCTGAGCTGTTGATAAAGCGTCGTAAAATAACCTACTAAAATAAAAAATAAAATACATTATGTTGTTGCCTGCGTCATCAATTTCGGGAGCAGGGCATCCTCCACCAGTTTTTTTCAGTTATTTCTTCAACTAAAAGTAAATAAATATATACTGAATTAGAATAATTCTTACTTTGAAATCCAATATTTCATAATAGTTACGTCTAGGCCTAACCTAAAAATATTACGTATAATATTATAACATTTCTACTTACATTTTGGACATTTTTTCTTGTGTAGTAGAATTACCCGCACTCTTCCATGTATATTTCTTGCTTTTATTACCACAGAAGAAAAAACAAATAGTTTATTGCAGTTTAATATCGCCAATAACCTCACAAATAAACAGAAACGATCCAGAATCGCTTGCGTCTGAGCATGACAACTGCCAGTCTACACATGCGCAGTAACATTTCCAGAATCGTGTAATATTTTCCAAAGGTAATACGCAGACTAACGTAGTCATTGGTTAATCAGAGTCTATTTTATTTTATTAGGTTATTTTACGACACTTTATCAACATCATAGGTTATTTAGCGTCTGAATGAGATGAAGGTGATAATGCCGGTGAAATGAGTCCGGGGTCCAACATCGAAAGTTACCCAGCATTTTCTCATATTGGGTTGAGGGAAAACCCCGGAAAAAACCAGGTAACTTGCCCCAACCGGGAATCGAACCCGGGCCACCTGGTGTCGCAGTCAGACGCGCTAACCGCTACTCCACAGGTGTGGACTATCAGCAGCTATGAATCCCGTAAAAGTAACTTGGCTATAATCGGGGCTACTTTAGCACGCTTGTAGCGTGGGCTAGCGTGATGTCTATGAATACGGCCCTTAGGTTTTCAATAAGTTGTAGTAGGTGCGTCATTTACAAATTAGAGGCAACAATTTAATTAAGACCAAAAACTTATTTGTCCACAATTCACACAATTACAATTCATAAAAGCAATCTCTTCCAGTATCACACACACGTCGCCAAACCTTAGGAAGGTGACGGATGCCATCCACAGCTTTCTTTTGCTCTAAGCTTCTAATTGATTGTTCTACAGGGACGTAATTTTATTTTTACTAACATTTTTAATATTAACTTGCCTATACCTCTGGATCAACGCCGTTTGCTACCCCGTTCCACGACTTGACTTCGACGACACTGGCGTAATATACAAACAAATCACTTTACTAGGTATAGGAGGGAAGAAAAGTAGTTCATCCATTTACGTAAACTAGGAAATATTGCGCTTTTGAGTTTAATCATTTTCATTAGGTTTTTGTTTAATAAAAATATAGTACAGTATTAACAATGAGTGTTTTTACTCACGAACTGAGCTGTCCATGTGGACGTATTCATTATGCAGTGTATATTATACTGTCTACAGCACATTAACGTACAATATAGGGAATGAAGTTAAATTGAAAAATAATCATAATATGGATATTTAAACACATTTTTGAAAATGGTGGCCGTTCATTTCGATACAGGCTTCAGTTCTAATGTGGATATTATCGCACTATAGACTATTGTACTTAATTCCAATTGCCAGTTTCGTTCTTCGTACTAGTAACTCATGTTGAAATGTACCTACTCTATAAAAGAGTACCTTACGTACTGTAAATTCAATCTTCACTTCTGCCCGATCCGAAAAGAAAAAATTACTCAGACATTCTATCTACTGTCCGTCCAAATGGTTATGTCGTAGGGTCGTAGAAAGGAGGGAAATCACGTGACAGTTAATTACTTAACGAAGCCCTTTTATTTAAGTTATTTTAAACAGTTGTATAATATTACGTAGGCGTCCATTCCTAACAGAAATTAATGTTCTCAGAAAAGAGCTAAGACAGCCCAGCCACTAGCTGGCGAATAAAAGCTGGTGAGGGAAACCGGGATACGACGTAGGCAAATGGATGACAGTACCTGTGCGAAAATGATTCAATATTGAAAGCTCCTTCGTCACTGGAAAACGCGAATATATTTTTGGAACGTACTGTGGCTACTATGACTCTATATGCGGTCTTGGATCTGTGTGACGGTTGAACTTCGTTAGTAGAAGGGGTGGGAGTGAAGTACATTCAAAAACTCGGGTACAATAAAAATTGAAGTAAAAATAAAATGATGTCCCTGTACATCAGCTGTAATAACCTGTCATTCCAAAGCGTACTCCTCTCAGTAGTTATTTTATCTTAGAGAAAAATGCCTTATCTGTAGGAACTCATATCCGGAGAATACGGAGGATGTTTTAGAATTTCCCAGTCTGCTTCACAGGGAGCTTTACCTGAAAGCTAGATTTGCATAACAAAAAACTTAATTTGAGAGGATCACACTATTGACTTTTTTTGGCATTAGGGCGTTGCAAATAACGGCATTACTGTTACAACCATTGCATATAGAGTATAAATCAGAATATTACCTTTTATCTTACAGATAACACATATCAGGCACCATTCCATGTCATACTAACAGCTTATAGATTGACAAATCGAACTGAAACCCTGACCGAGTTACTACGTGAGCGCTGGCTGTCTTGGGGAGGAGCAAGTGAGAAAACACGGGGGGAAGGGAGAGAGCACTATGCACTATGTACTTGCAGGTCCACTCACAGTTTGTCAAACCTGCTAACAAAAGCATTAAAAGGTTGACTAGTTGCCTGCAATGCTAGCATAATGGAACCTTCCTAGCCGACAGTCGAGGCAAAAATGAAGAATCCGTTATTGTGGTAATACTGGAGAGGGATTCTTCTATTGGTCGCGATGCCCACACACACCCTCTCAGATATTTACGTGGTGATTGGTGACTGAATGACGAGGAGCGAGGGAGAGAGAAGAAAGAAAGAGAGAGATTCCAGAAGTTGGCGTGTTTTACGGGGTTTCACTTGAAGTTGTCGAACTATACATTATTCACCGCTAGGGGTCTGAATACTTGCAGTGTTATCACAT
Source organism: Periplaneta americana (assembly GCF_040183065.1). Taxonomy (NCBI): domain Eukaryota; kingdom Metazoa; phylum Arthropoda; class Insecta; order Blattodea; family Blattidae; genus Periplaneta; species Periplaneta americana. Next base: position 19,108,484 of record NC_091126.1, on the reverse strand, counting down.
TTTTCAAATTGCCTGTATATATATATATATATATATATATATATATATATATATATATATATTACTGCAAGAATCTGGTTTTGTTTATTTTAAAAACATGTGCATTCGAGTTATTTCAGTACACTACAATATTATCAATTTAATTAATAACAACCTCTATTTTTAATACTTAAAAAATTCCTCCATTTCTCTTCTCAAAATTGTGCAGTCTACTGTTACTTTTATGAAGACAAATTTCAGCTGGCAATTTGTTATTTTCTTATTCTGAAATTCACTTACCTTCATTGTCTTGTCCACACCTGTGGAGTAACGGTCAGCGCGTCTGGCCGCGAAACCAGTTGGCCCGGGTTCGAATCTCGGTCGGGGCAAGTTACCTGGTTGAGGTTTTTTCCGGGGCTTTCCCTCAATCCAATACGAGCAAATGCTGGGTAACTTTCGGTGCTGGACCCCGGACTCATTTCACCGGCATTATCACCTTCATTTCATTCAGACACTAAATAACCTAGATGTTGATACAGCGCCGTAAAATAACCCAAAAAGAAATAAAATAAATAAAATAAAAATCCATTGTCTTAATATCGAGTAAATCTCATGGATAAGAAAACAGAAAACTGCAAACAAATATTCATGTTTCTAAGTTATCCAAGAAGAATGACATTCTAATTATAGGTACAAATTTTCAAACCTAAGCCAATTCTTAACAAGAAGAGATGTGAAACACATAAACAAATCTTGAATATTGTAGTAAAATTAATATTTATCCTGATAACAAAATAAACGATTTCTATTTTAAGAAGCACATGAAGTACCATACGAGTATAATACGATGTTTAATACAGCTCAAGATAATTCCGCCGAGTTAGCTCTGTGGTAGCGCTTGTACTGCCAGACTATCCGGCCCCGGTTCGACCCCCGGTGAGGTCAGAGATTTTATTGTAAAATTTCTATCTCGGGACTAGGAGAGGTGGCGGTGCACAACTTCTAATCACCAGTGCATATGGAGAGAAGATATGTCACTGTCGATAGTGATTCGTCCTCTGGACGGAGATATTAAGCCTGGCGGCCATCTTGGTGCTATTCGACAGGACTAGGCTACGTTCCGGCACCGGGTTTCCCCTTCTCCCTTCGTCATCTTCATCAGCATCCTCACCCAAACCCTACACTATACTTACACATACACTTACCCTAGTACACGACATAACTCTCCACAGATACAAATCATGTACAGCGTGGGCCGCCGAAGTGGTGTGCAACTTGAGAATGGGTCACAGTTCTGCCGTCTATTCGCAATATTCAGGAACCCTAATCACATAAATGAAGTGGATAGACATAGAATACACACGGTACAAGAGAAAAAGGAGGAAACTAGAAAGTTTTTAAGTATTTAGACTTTCACGGCATTTGTGTGTTGCCAGATATACGGGTCCAACAAAGCAGCTAACAGATTACTATATTGTAAGTGTAAGTATAGCCCGGAATATGAAACCTGTATACAGTTAGGTTCTAACACACGATGGAGTATCAAAAATTGTGTCTAAACTGGAAATTTTATTTGTATTTTTTATTCAAATTTGTGAATAAAGACTATGCTCGAAACACTGTCTTCACCTTTGGTGAAGTATCATATTCTCCCCACAGTTACTGAAATAGATTTGAAATTGTTACTAATAAAAAAACTCATTTTCCCTACGAAAGCAGGCTACATGTGTAATTTTAATGATTAATAATCAAGATCGTCATTTCTGTCAGAAGGTTTATGTTGCACGATATACATTGTCCCTTACTGATAGCTTCACTACACTGTAAAAGGGAAACGTCCCAAAAATACATTACTTGATCCAGTATACAATAGACCGCCACGACCGATACGTGTGTTGTACGTGGACATGCCAGTAGATACTGGCGACACAACATTCCCACTTTCGTTCACGCAAACCAATAGCAGCCGATAAGGTAAAAGATTATTAAATTTAGACATATGAAGGTGTAGGTCTACTGCAGGGTGATCCGAAAGTTTCTCATCCTCCAATATTTTGAAGTAACTAGTCTAAATTTAGAATTATCAAATTTATTTCTCAAGTGTCAAAAATATACATCATTTGATGATCTACGATGATTTTCAGTAATTTGTGTCAAGTCCATTGTTGCTGAGGCATACCAAGATGCATTTTCGGAAACTCTCCACCAAAGTCATAGTTGTTTCTTGGTCAATAAATGCCCATCCTTCCTTAACTCTTTCAATGAGTGCGTACTCTATGCTGTCTAAACACACTGCCAGCATTCTATCCCGCAAATGCTCAATGACATTTAAGTCCGGAGAGCTTCCCGGCCAATCAGTCCAGATTTTATTGAAATTCTTTCGAATAGCATCCATAGTTTGTTTAGCAGTGTGTGCTGTTCCACTACCTTGCATCAGAACTCGATGTTAACAAAGAGGAAATCGTCTAGGGTCATCCATGTCTTTGTGGTACAAAGGCAGAAATTTTTCTCTTCAGTAGGCTCCATCAACAATTTGTTATTAAGGCACAATATGCAATTATGTCTTAACATAACGAGATATGCCCTCAGCAACCATAATCTTTAGCGAGAATTTAGGAGTAACAATAATAGATGTAATCTGTTCAGAGTTATTAACTCGGGTGAAAAACTTTAGTTATTAAGGGGAGGCAGAGGTGAATATTTCAAAATCCACAAAATTTATCCGATTTGTTTGAAATTGATCATGGATACTAAGTATGTTATTAGTAATGGACATACCAAGTTTCAACTTTCTAAGTACAATAGTTCTGTAAATATTAATAATTTTATAAAACTTTATATCGTTTGATATAAAATGCTCCATGCACCATATTGTAAGAAATTTTCAATATTTCTTTTTATTTATATGTTCAGGGAAGGTATATAAGTAATAAGTATTAGTTTATTAATAATAATAATAATAATAATAATAATAATAATAATAATTTATTTAATCTGGCAAAGCTAAGGCCAGTAGGCCTTCTCTTCCACCCAGCCAGACTCTAATTCTAATTGAATACAATTGAGGGGTTTGCCGGAAGAAATGCGGATAGACCTCTACGCCCTTCTTCGGGAAAACGGTTTAAAATGTAGTGAATAATTCGCTAATTATAGTAGTGAAATTTTGTTTTGATTGTACTGTACATACCTGCAGGACAGGGCTGCGTGCGTGCGTGCGTGCTCGCGCGATTTAGTCAGTCAGTCTACAAGTAGAGCTAGTGCTGCGCGTTACCGCATACTGTACTGTGTGTGTTTTCTCTTGGTAGAGACTAAGCAAATAGTTCAATTTAGTCAGTCCAGTTGTTTCCTTTGACTGCTTTTTATGTTCATTATTGTCCTTCCTTTAAGAGTAAACAAACTTATGAAACTCATAGATTCAGACGGAAATATTTTATGTTCTATAAAGAGAGTTGTTACAATATTCAGATTTTTGGGCTTATTGTTATCAGGATTATACAAAGAAAAAAAATTTATTTATTTATGTTCACACAAAATGGAGATTTTCTTTTTCTGTTCTATTCAGAGATTTTGCTTTGCGTACTTAATGTCTACTCAGTATATCTGAAATAATGTAAATTACTTTAGAAGTAGATAATAAATGTCATAAAATGTATCTTTGTTTCAATTCCGTGTGAAAATTAAATCTGAAATCTACATTAAATCCCCTAAGCAAATCATTATATGGATAAAGGGCGTACAGACCGAAGTTTTATTTGGTACAAATATAAGGAAATTTAATAATATAAATTGCCTAAATGCTACAAAACATTTATAGTCGCTAAGATTTTTAATTTAATGTATAATTTTGTTCACTATCTGTATAACATTTTATTCAGGTGCGTATCTCAATTCACCATATTGACGTATACGCCCTTTTTCCGGCAAACCCCTCAATTGCTTACATAGTTATTACATTAATATCTAGACCATAAAACAGCATGAAAGTGAATAATGAAAGTTGGATAAGTAATGTTAGTGTGACAATAATAAACATTGGTAAGAAATAGTTATAATAATAATAATAATAATAATAGTAGTAGTAATAGTAATAATAATATTAATAATAATAATATTAATAATAATAATGAGATAATTTAGATATTTATCTGTGATATATATAACCGTTAAACATTGAGAAACCTGAAACAGCTATTATTATTAACAAAAATTGTTAGAAAAATAATTCGTTAGTCTATTCTTAAATTGGTTTGATGTCTGACAGTCCCTGACATTACTCGGTAGGGAATTCCAAAGCCGAGGAACAGCCACAGTGAAAGAAGATGAATATGAGGATGTTCGGTGGGAGGGAATGGATAAAATTGAGGAGTGTTGTGATCGTGTGTCTAGGTTATGATGGGTGGATAAATTTTGAAAACGGGAATAATATAGTAATACAGTTACCTTGGTTTTAATTTCATACTTTTAAGGGTACAAAATAAAAAAAATAACATCGGAATATCAAAATAAAGATAATAAAAATGGAAAAAAAAAACAAATTTTCATTTTTTCTTCAGTTTTGTTCGAAAATTTCACCTCTGCCTCCCATTAAGTAACCGAGTGTTGAAACATTTTAAATTCATGAAATTCTTCTTACGTGTACTGAATCTCATACTTTAGGCTCTGAAAATTACGAAAATAGCAAATTTCAATGTCTGGCTTACCTCTGAATGGCGAAAAAGGGCACTGGCGTGAAGAGGGGAAGAAAAGTCATACAATTTAAAATACCACTGCTTCACATGTGTACTGTTCACGCAATGTATCAGTGCCACGAATGACAATGGTTCCAATTGCTGCCATCACTTGCCAACGTTAATATTGTTAGAACAGCATGAAAGCGCCTGAGTGTTTTAAAATACTGATAAATATATTTCATTGGGAAAAATGCAATAGGTGTGAGAAACTTTCAGACAACTCTTTATGTCTTACTTGAAAGTTTGAACCTTATTAATATACTGTTTTAAATTTAATAAATTTGTATTCGTTTGGACGGAACCTTAAAAAACATTCGTTTGTTGCTAGACACTCAAAAGCGATTTAACAGGGTAATTTTCCAATCGAGAGCCACTGTCATCCGAAGTATCGTGGGATAGTATTCTTCGCTTTTGTTTAGTTCCTATTATCTTTAACAATTGCAGTCTCCAGAAATGTATTCACCAATTTATATGCCGTCGAATGGTATGGAACGCTAACGCCTGGGAACTTAACTCTGAACCGTTTCTGAACTTCAGTTGCAGACTCCAGAAAGACTTAACTCATAAATTAAAGTTCTTTGTAGAATGAAGTATTTCAATTGAGCCATTACAATTTGTTAAAAATCACATGAAAGCACGCTATCTACTAAATAGTCATTGGCTTGTGTGTGTACATGCCGTCCTGGTCCTGGGAGGCTAGCGTCCAGTGTTGTGTGGCGGTCGATTGCAGACTGGACCACTCACAACGGCATAAATAACAAATAGTGAAACATGAAGAAAATATAATTGAAATTGCAAAATATTGATATATCATAAAGATATCATTCCTGGAATCAAAACTGGAAGGAAAAAACTAGCTAAAATCCTTCTCAAATTAAGAGAATAACAGAACTCAGTAAGTCCTAATATCTAAGAAGACTTATTTTATCTAGTTTTATTCCGTAATATTAAAATTTACGGCATTCATAAGAATGTCTTAATGAGATACTTTACGTTACTAGTACGGGAATTCAAAATTTACCACACTATTGCAATAAAATGAAGTATACGTTGGAATAGATGCAAAGTAATTTATTTATTATACACATTAACAACAACCTTTTTTTTTTTTACAATTTGACAAAGTGTGTTCTGATGTCGAAGCTTACAGTTAATAGCCTACTCTCCTCGACATTTGAAATATTTTTATTTGTAATCATGAAAAAATTATGACAGAAAATCAAATACTATTTTTGTCTCCTATTAATTTGTTTATTATCACTTAGGTACCAATACTGATGTAAATTCAATTTCTTTCAATAGTAAACAAAATCCAGTCACTTCTCTTATCAAAAAGACTGTCAAATCTAATTAAACTCCAAAATTTTAGATTCAGTAGTGGAATGTGAAATAATAGTGAAATAGTGTAATTTTATTAATAGTGAAATTTGAAAGCGGATAAAATTTGTACAATATGCGTATCGTAACATCATATTCAGCCTGTGACAATTCTCCGATCTTGGGCTGTAATATGATATGTTACGATACTTACATCGTAAATAACTATTGATAGCAGAATAATCTGATAATATTTCAAGTAATGTCAGGTTTAGTAATACGTCAGCATTATTATTTTAAACTTCGACATTCTGTTCTTAAAATCACATTTTGAGGCACTACATAGAAACAAATATAATATTTATTTACAAAACCCTGTAAGACGGGAACATAATGAAGGGGACCGAAGGGCAGAAGTGATAAGACTACATCTTGTCTCAACATGATTTTAATTCCAAACACTACAGTGCACTACACAACACATTTACCTCTGTATATGCTTTACAAATACATCCACAATATATTTTACATAAGTATCTGGTTTAGAATATCTTATTATCCTCTTTTTCAGTAATGTATAGTCTTCTATCCAAATCAATAAATTGTAATATTAATAGATTTCAAGCAAAATCAGACTCTCGTTTACTCTTTTGGGCAAATCAGTCGTACCCAACATTTTCAATTATGTAACAAAGCGAATAAAGAAAGCATAAAAGTCCGATGGAAGGAAACGAGTGCCGAAGATTCCTACAGCATACGATAAATGGAGAGCATGCGTCACTACGAGTTTCACTTAAAATATCACAAACGTTACTAATCCTTTAGAGATAAAATAGAATTTCTCATGAGCAACAGCAGCAATCTGTAATGACATCAATATGCTATACTTCTATTAACTTAAGTAAAAACCAATAAGGACAAACTATTTATAAAAAGTCACTCTTGAAATTGACATTAGTCTGAAAAATAAGTCCATTGAAAATTCATGTTCATTGCAGTCATCTTACCATCTATTTCAGAACTGGCCCTTTAAACAAATCCCTTCTTTCACCCCTAGGTTTCTTACGCTTTGGAATGTATTTATTTTTTAACTTTCCTACTGTCCCCATTATGTTTGTAACACTAATTTGAATATATTTTAAGTAACATTTTGCTTAACAACATTAATAATAATAATCAAACACAAACAATAACTGTACAGAAGTCCGACTACGGTATAAGGCCGGTCCTGAAATTAATTCTTAACCACTATGAAGACATGGAACTGATTCTCAGTCAAACATGTAAATTTGTATAGTCCAGAGATGTAAAAACGTGACTCGCGAAGTTACTTCCCCTCATTACCTCCTCCTACCGATTTAAGTGTGTTCCATGAAATTGAGGGAGGATCACGTGGCTTTGACATAAACAACCCCCCTCTCAGCGTCACATCAGTACGGTAGGTGGTAAGGTGGGGGTAATACGTCACGCACGATTTCTCCTCATTTACATCCCTGGTATAGTCCAACAGGAGAAGCTATTCTAATTGACCTTGTAAGGACTAGGCCATAAATATATTAACTTCACTACAACATATTAATAAATTGCAGGTTTATGTCACTGTTACATGCAACCAAATATTTCCAACAGAATTACAGAACATACAAAACGAAACATGTAACATATATTTTATAGCAATGGGATGTCTATCCCCTTGGGGGCGTTGAGAATGTAGTTCAGCACAAAAAAGGAATTTTCATTGAGGGTTGAAAACCTTGATTACAAAATAGAACAGATAAAGATTAAATGTAACAAATATTAATATCGACCTAAGACAAGATGAAGTAGCCGTCGTCGTTACATTACACCTTTTCTGTACACCAAGAAAAGTACAGCTGTATATCCAAATAGACACAAGATGTCTCGAAGTCCAGGTATGGAATTATAATCAAGGCGATTAGCAGATGAAGTAGATACAACTCGTTTACTATCCTCCATGGACACGTAATTAATTTTATTTAAAATATTCTATCGTGTATACCAGTATCAAATTATAATAATACTTTAAAAGTACATTTCTTTGCAAGAGCCGATTGAAACCCGGTAGAAAAGTAAAAAATTATAGGTTTTCAAACTATCCAATCATGAAGATACTCCACTTTCCAATTTTCTCTCAATTGTATATTTCATAAGTTGATCTAAATTTTGTCCCTAGGTCTCCAGAATCGCCAGTTTCATATTATATTATATTATATTATATTATATTATATTATATTATATTATATTATATTATATTACTCGGGGTGTACTATAAACAGTAACACGAGCTGCGGCCAGGAAGTCAAAAGGAGGATAGCAATGGCAAAGGAAGCTTTTAATAGAAAAAGGAGCACCTTCTGTGGACCTCTGGAAAAATAACTAAGGAAGAGACTAGTGAAGTGCTTTGTGTGAAGTGTGGCATTGCATGGGACAGAAACATGGGCATTACGACGACATGAATATTACGACTCGTTTCGCTGCCAATCTTTTCTGGATTGTGAACGAAATGTCACAAAAAAATCTGTGGCACTTCCTGAGCACGAAATCGGCATTGCACAAAACAATCTAGGACAATTAATATATGTCGAGGGACACGCACAAGGGACACTCACCGGACACAAATTTTGCTTCCTTAAAATGAGCCTGAAAAGTCAAAGGTGGTGTCACAGGGGAACACGGTTTTACCGCAGTCTAGTAGTCTATATACAGTCACGAAGCTCAATACGTAGGGAATATGTATCCAATGACAGTTGAACTTCAGTTGCTGGCCGTAGGATCGCTTCTATTGCCTCGTCAGTCTAGAGGTAGGATTCGTATGTAGTAAAAGCTAATATTTTTAATTGGTATAGTTTACAAACATGCAAGCCATGTACCCCAATCCTCATACTTGCCATTCTTGTTATTCAGTACTTCCATTAGTTAGCGCTAAGGGTTTTTAATCCTCTTAACCACCACTTACAAAACAGCGGGGGTTTAAAAGCTGCATTGTCTAGTCCTTGTGACTTTTCCTGCGTTTCGAGTCTTGTCAACCAGGCTTAAAACCTTCTTAACCGGCATCATATCGACTCAACTATACTCGGCGTCATTCTTAACTCACACTACATATACATCCTATACTGTTTTCGCTGTAAGAAAAATCCTAATGTAAACATAAGCACGTTGCTGTCATACCCGTGATTGGCTCCTAGTCGAAACACTCACACGACGCAGGAAAATATAGTTCGTATTTGGAAACCATAATCTTGTATTATTTGAAAATAAAAAATTGAATTCTAGTTGTTAAATACGATGAAATATATAACTTCACTCATATGTAAAATGCTATGTAAAAGAAAAACTATTTTTATATATTATTATGTACAATGAACGCGGATGAATACCAAAAGTAACACCGCGGTAGTCTGTTCTTGTAACAAGCTGGCGTCACTTGAGCTCGTAGTTGTCATAGTATGGCTTCTGCATACTCGGTGTGTGTGATTATTAATCATAAGAGTGGAAACCCTCTCAAAAGCGGAAAAACAAATAGTCTTAAAGGTATATAATAAGTTATGTGATAATTTAATTGCAGTAATTATAAAGTAAATGTTTCCTAAGCAAACGAATGCATAGTAGTGAGGTTAGGCCTCCTGGATGAGTAACGGGAAATGTTTAACAAGAAACAGAATGTACAACAGTAGGCGGGAACACGTACTGAGAATCTATGGCGCCAAACAGCGGCCAATGAAGCCTCACTTCAGTCACGTGCTATTGTTTACATTAGGATTTTTCTTACAGCGAAAAGATTATAGCTCTACGTCATCACAGACAATGCGAAATAGTACCGGCACAGTCTATTGTTCTTAGTACTCCCAGTTGCTAACAGCTTTGAGCATTGTATCGCGAGAAATGCACAAAATCACATCAGGCTTCGTGATTGTATATACTAGACTGTGCTTTTACTTCTCAATTACAAATACAGCTAATAACGGGAATGGGAACAGATTATATCGATCATAAAGGACCAGGCTATAACTATTTCTCGAAATGTTCAATATATCGCAGAAAAATTTCAGTTCTGCTCTCTAGAGCAATCAGTACACGAATACGGTCTTCAATTATCTTTTATTTATACGTTACACAAAATTTTATTTTAAGCTCCTGTAGTAGAAATGTTGTTTACAGGCAGAAATTTGATTCTGGCTAAAGCAATGAAGCCTGCGCTTAAGTTATTTTTGACATTTCATCTGATTAAAATAACGCAGTGTCTACTGTTTTCGAAAATCCATGCGGGAACATGAATTCTCCTATCGCCCACATAAACCATGGCGATACGTATTGGAGTGTTTGTGGTTAAAATTCGCATTAGCCTTTATTGTTTGATGAAAGCGGACACTGAGCTCTACTCATAACAAACCACTATTTTCGAAAGTGCTTTGAAATCTAATAATGTCTGGTATACAGGGAAGGAAAATTTTTAATAGATGGTGGTTAAAACTCGAGACCCAGTGTTCTAATATGATTTCGTGGCCATTAGTTTTATGGATATTTCAATGTGCAAAATCGAGAGGCTAATATCTTAGTGTAGGCCTATATTAGTTTTCATTAAAATAATTCTGGCATGTGTCCTAATTTATTAAAATACCTTACTCTTGTGTTATCTAATGTAATTGAATCGTGTTTTTGAGAAACCCCATAAGCCAAATTTTAATAAAATTAAGTTTATTGCTAATTCCTGTTCCATAGGATTGAATATACTTTTTCTTTTTAGAAAAATAACACAAGTCAAACATTATTTTTGTTGGGGCATGAAAATTTGGTTTCGCGTAGAAGGTCCACAAGTCAGTAACAAAGCTGGCGCAGAATGAGCAAAACTGTACCCTAATCTGTTGTGTTGGTAAATTAATTATTTTGTGTCTGAATTTTGGATTTGTTACAATAATGTTGTGTTTTTTGTAATGTTGTATTGTATTAGATTATTTCACGCAGAACTTCATTATTTATGTCCTTAGTGACATTCATACAGGTTAGAGTAAAATTTGTTCACATGAAGTAAAAATTATGAAGTGAGCTTCTAAATACTGGTTCTGAGAATCAAATTCGTATTATCTTTTAACCAAATTTTCAATTATTTTATGAAATAAAGAGATTCTTTTGGTAAAATAGTTTTTACCAGATTTTGAGAAACCCCGTAAGTCAAACATTTATAAACATGAATATTGAGACATATTCTATTTAAAAAATATTCTTTTGCATACAGAAATATTCGTTATGTTTTTACTAACATTTTTCATTTCAAATATTTCAATTCTGAACTAATGCATTTCTTTTAAACAGTTTTTTGTTTCCCCGAAACTTTGTATTTAGTGACTTAAGGGGATTCTAAAAAAAAAGATTCAATTCTGTTAAGTAATACAAACCCTTTGGAAATTATCTTCTGTTCTTTAAAGGATTGCACACACCTTCAGAGGTGAAAGAAATTGTTTTTATTTCTAATATTAATTTAATATTGACTCTTAACTTTATATTTGTGAAAGAAATTGTAATAGATTCATAACATTGACCAAATTATGCATTTAAATGTACTCTCATGCAAACACAGTGGCACCCAGCAATATGTTTTCAAACTTACACCTTCCAGGGTGAAAAAAAAATCATTTTTCATTTCCCTTGTAGTAATTTAATATGAACGTTTAGCTTTGTCTGTGACAAAATTAAAATATTCACAAAACTGACAAATATATGAATTAAAATGTCCTGCCATGCAATTAAAATATTCAATATGTAATGTTATATCTCATTTTAGCAAAACTGCATTTTTGTAAAATGTTTAAATTGTATCTTCCACAGATTTTATGTAATTATATGAAATTTTGCGTGGCACTTTTCCTTAGTATGATCAACAAACTGTACCTGAATTTTTAAATGATCTCTAACAGAAATTGAAAACAAATATAATCAATGAAATCTTTCTAAAAAAAAAAGGCATATACGAAGAAAATATTTTAATTCCTCTTGCAGTGGAAATTTTCTAACTATTGAGCTAGGGCTTGTAAATATGAATGTAACTTTCAAGGCAAAAAATAATTTCTATAAATATTTTAAAACTTTGGGCGTAAATTTTAAATAGCAGTTTGGTAAAAATCGTAAAATATATGCTTTTTTTTTATTCATCCGTCCAATACCTTTTATATAGGCACATATGTTTTCTTTTTAGATAGAAGAATAATTGTCAGACATCAAACATAAAAATTTTACCAAATTGTCCGTAGGGATATGGAGGAATAACACTTATAAAAGTATGAAATTTTAACGGTGGAATGTATAATATGTAAAGCTTGAAAGTCCGAAAGTGAGAGTATTAAAATGTAATTACAAATAAATTATACTAACAACAGTATCGCTGTTATACATGCATGGTTATAAACGTCTATATTAACGTGACTCGAAATATTGACTATCAGTTTTAAACTTATTAACTCATAGTGATTAACTTGGATACAGTGGGTTGATGTCACAGAATTATGTACGTTACCTGACACTGCACATCACTGTAATCCAGTGGATAATTTAATGTCCGGTATTTATGGTAGCATACAGGCTTTCCATCTCTTCGTACTATCGAGTCTGTGATAATTCAAAGGAACTGTAGCTTGGAAGTTCTGTGAGTGCTAACATGAAGAGATCGCTGATTTTACAACAAATAAAGCACATTCAGTAATTCACGACATAATTTCAGACAGATATTGGAGAAAAACAAAAACACCATTCATTTTTTTAGTCATAAGTTGTACTGGTTGATGAAATAAAACATAATGACAGTTACTGCAAGACACACACACATACAGTAGATACAGTAGCTCAGTCGTGGCGAGAATGCGACTCGCGAGCACATTGTGGTTCACAGTGAGAGCTATGCATTTCTCCTTCTTCTAACCTTCCCCAACCCCCACCCTCTCACTCACTGGCGACAAACTCCGTTCCATTTGTATTTGTCTCTAACCTGCGAGTGGCATATGTCTCTCTCGAAACCATGTACCTCTACAAAAACGAAAGTTTCAAATAGGCTGGGAGGACGCATTTTTTTGCTGTCAATATGATGAGAATGTTAAATGTATGATTTGTTCACGAGTATTACGAGGAAAACGGTTGTATAACATAAAGCGGCATTATACTACATGTTACTTATGAAACATTAAAGTTTAGGTGTTAATAATAATAATAATAATAATAATAATAATAATAATAATAATAATATCATCATCTCTGTATGTCGAAACTTTAGCGGTTAGCTCTTCAATTTGAACTCACTGATTTACTATGTGATGTCAAATGAAAGCTAGATGTAAGGAGTTGACAAATGTTGAACTTTCAAATCTTTGCCAAAAAATAAATATCCGAAGCTTCGTTCTTTCGCTTGCTCTGTTGAAGCCATGTTCGCTACAACTTACGTTTGTGAAAAATTATTTTCAACAATTAAAATAGTAAAAACCAAATTTAGATCACGACTGACAGACAGACAAATACCTTCGTGATCAACTACGACTGGCAGTAAGTGACATAATTCCTCATTTTGAAACTTTGTCGCAGAGACATTCTGAAGACAGTTCATTTTAGGTTGTGATATTGTTCATTTATTGTTCATTCCTTCGTTACACGTACTAAACATTAGTTTGTAACCTTGTACCGTATAAAATTATATTTAAGCGCTTGAAGTAAGGAAAATGAAAATCCGTTAATAAGTCAGACAGTTGCCTAACTTCCCCTTCGGGTGTCCGCCTCCTCCCATAGGTGCTATGCACGTTGCAGGTTACACAGTGGCTCGGCGCACGACTACATTTTCGCCACCGCTGCAGTAGCTTATATACAGAGTGGAAGTGAGATAACCTTGCAGATTGAAAGGGACGATGGGGTACACTGAAATGAATATATTACGTTTTGTGATTAAATGCAAGGTTAATCAGAAAATTAATGATACCTCATTTCATATCTAAAATATTACAAAAAACTTACCAAAATGACCACAAAACAAGATGAAAAATAGTATAAATTTGTGATAAAAGAATTAATGTAAACTTGTTGGAAACTAGGAACCAATCATTTTGATGTAATTAATAACCTAATATAAATTAAACTAACTTAACGTAACCAGAACTAACACGAACTAACCTAACCTACCTACACAAAAATTTCCAGCCATTCTTCTGAGACTTTACGTGATTTATCACCAGAGTTATCAGGTCTTATCACACTTGAGGGGCTACGGTATTTTACAGCTCTTTCTTGTTGTTCTTGTTGTTCTTATTGGTATCTGTATCTGTCGTAGTCCCTATTTACACTAGCTTAATGTCGTTCGACTTATAGCGCGGGATCATGCGCAGTACTGATTTCGTTCCTTCCCTTTCGACATCTGCTGGGTAGAAGCTGTTTCTATTTCTGTGCGACATTTCCGTAGGTGGGCCAGCCGAATTCACGCGACAGGACCCGAACATGATTCGGAAAAAGCAGTAGCAGACAACTTTTAATCAGCTGTGTCTGTTTTCTCGCGCTTTGTAGCATCATGTCAGAGTGGAACAAAAACCAAGTAATGAAATTAATCGAGCTTTACGAGCAATGTCCATGCTTATATGACATCAGAAGTAAGGACTATCACAATAGGATTCGGAGGGAAAATGCACTGAAGTTTATTTGTAAAACTTTGGAGTCAGTTCGTCCCAATACTATTCCCTCCAACATCAAAACAAATATGAAGAACATCAGGAGTCAATATGCAAGAAAAAAATTAAACTTACAATTAATTTTAATACAATAAATATCAATTGGACAATTTTGTTCCAGTTTGAAATCTTTACTGAGAACATGAATAACCCTTTCTCCTGCCTTCTGGATATCCATTTCCTTTTCCAGTCTCTGTTTTTTTTTTTTTTGTTTCTCATTAGTGAAAGCTAACAAAACACTTGAAGTTGCAGAAGCTAAAACAGCTGCTTTTCTATTATTCAAATCCATTCTGTTCATTTAAAAGGCTCACCACATCAATGACACGTTGCTCGAGCTCAATAACTTCGAGTAGCAGACGAGAAATCAAGAGGACTATAGACTGTTAATATTATAAGTTCTCTTGCGAGAAATCTGCCAAGAGTGAACGGTAATACTACATTTAGCCGACACAAAGCGCTTGATATAGGACGTTGCTCGACAACTTGCGTCGACTTGTGGACGAGAAATCTGCCAAGTGTAAATGGTGATGCTACATATAGTCGACAGAAAGCGCTTGATGTTGCGCGACAAATAGCAAGTGTAAATAGGGACGTAGAAGACGTAAAAATTTTTCTCCCCCCCCCCCATTTTTCCGCCGAAACCAAAGAATGATGCATCAAGTGGAACAAAGTGAACATAATATTGAATGACGTAAACTAAAGTCAAAATACATAAGATGAGCTCAGAGAATAGATAATTCAGTAAGTATCCTATAGGCTGTGATCAAACCTGCCCTAACTTGTGTATTATAATTATTGCACCTGTCACTCTGTTGACATCCATGAGAATTCAATTTCTATCTTGAACATTCGTACTAGAAACATTTCTCCATTTCGTCACAAATTGAAAGCATGCCTGTATGAGACTCTGCGATCCAGACTAAATCCAACAATATGATAGGAACGAAAATCAGCTGTAAATGTCTAATATGCCATGAAATGCAGATATTTTGATACGTGTGCAAATTATTTCGGGACGCAGGACGAAATGGTCGATATCGGGACTGTCCTGGGAAATACGGGACGGTTGGCAAGCCTACTCTTCACAGGCGATAAAATTTTCACTACTGAAGGGAATACTGTCAGAAAGGGCACAACAGTCGGAATGACTGTGTGGTTGTTCCTCGTCCTCAATTAGGCCATAATCCATCATGTCATGGTTTTGGTTGAGGATGTCGTATCTCGGTGTAACAAAGGTACATTTTATAAAAAAGGTGAAAACAAATCAAGTGTACAAAAATTTAATTTTAGAGGAGAATGTAAAGTTCCAGATTCAAATGTATATAAGAATCAATAGTTGGTCTTCCAAGAAGAAGACAGGACACCGGCCCATAAAGTTGTGACGTGTGCAGAATTGGCTTATGGACAATGTCACACAAATGTTGGTCGTTCTCAAGTCCAAATTTCAACCCGCTGCATTATAAATTAAAGGGCATTTTGGAGAGTAAGATCAGTTCACGACACAAAAATCTGTTAAGTCTCAAACGTGCTTCGAAGCGAGCAGTGAACAATTTTGACGTATCGTACGTACCATTGTTGACGATGGACGACACCATTTGAAGGCCTGTGTTAAATCCAATGCAGACCATTTTGAATTATTACGTGTTGAGTGTATTCTTAATATTGTATGTAATAATAGAGTAATAAGTTTTCCTTGTTGCAATTTTTTGTTCTGCTGTCCTCTCTTAAGTACGCTTGGTAGAGTTTATAATCTGTTCCGTATGCTTTACCTTAACTCAAAAGAAATTGAGTTTTTCCAGAACTATAGCAGTAATAAAACAGACCTTGCTGAGTTGATTAATACCCGCAATATGTAACTATGATTATTTTCCTTCAGTTGACAATAATTAAACACTGCAGTGACGATTTTTGGAAGCTTTCTTTTTTCAACTGGTACCATTTTCTAAAAAAATAATAATAATAATAATGAAAACTTTATATACATTTCGTATTAGTAATTTCACATTGTAGGTGAAAGTATTTTTGGCATAGTCTTAATTACTGTTTTAAGTTATTAATTAATAAAATCATAATTTTATTAAGTTCATTAATAATTTTAAAAATAATTATGATTTATGTTAAACAAGCTTCCACCGACAATATCAAACTACTAACATTCGATGTGTATAAAATTTTGATTAAGTTCTGATACATAGTTGTGAGAAATGGTACCAGACGGAAAAACAAAAACAAAAGAAGTATAAAAATTTGTTACTCCAGTTTTTAATTATTGTCAACTGAAACAAAATAATTCTAGTTACTGATTGAAATATCAATCAACTCAGCAGTGTCTGTTTTGTGATTGGTGGAAATTTTGTTTGTCTGTCTTCTACAGCTCTGGAGAAAATTAAATCTATTTTGAGATAAGGTAAGGCATACGGAATAGCTGGTGACCTCTACCAAGTGTCCTTAATAATGGTGAGGACATAGGACGACACAATACTTCGACGGTTCATCTACGTTCGTCTGTAGTTAAACAAAATGGTGAGGAGAATACTATACAATTTGTGTTGTTTCAAATAACAAAAAACACTTGACTGACCTATCTGAAAAGTTAACCATTCTTTCTCCTTTATTTAGAAATAATTAACACAATTGGAATAGATCTTAGTAAGTGCAAACAATTTTTATTATTCTACTTTCCTGGTGGTAGTACTCCTATTGGAGCATCTTAAATGCAGAGGTTATCCTGAGTTGAAATTAAATGTGGAGAGAAATAACCGAAATTGTTTATGGAACTCTACGTATATCTGGGACTGGATTCTTCCCATCATCAAGAATAACTAGACTCCCCATTGTGGATCCTTGTCTTCTTCAGATGCTTTCTTTCACTAACACACTAGGCATACACATGGCAGGAGTCATATTACGTGGGGTCAGCACGACGCTAATATAGCACCCGGTAAACCACTCGGGATGGAACATCATCATTCTTAAAGGATCGGTCACTTAGATTTAACCATTAGTAATGACTCCAATGAGTAAAATACCAGTACTTCTCCGACACATTTGTTTACCTAAAGACGAAGTAAGATCCTACCTTCGAAACGTGAGTTTTCATATTACATACTTCACAAGGAATGAAAAACGTCCTAGCTTTACCTTTTCTGAACAATCTACTATCGCTTTATCCTTGATTTACAAATAGCTATAAGCAATTATAGATTTTTCTACATATTAAGTAAACACTAACTCCAAAGTAATGTAATCTTAATCTAATGTCCACCGCGTTTATCACTGCTTATATATATCTAATTCACTGCAAAATTTTACCAACAAACAATAATTGTTTCTTTTATTAGAAATACATTATCATTACCATCATTATAATCACTGTCATAATTTAAAACCTCTGTTTAATTCTCAATCCAAAAATATTTGTCTCATCATAAATTACTCTTCCCTTTTGGCACGAGATTTCTAACTAGATCTGTACGTAAAAACCCTAGGCAGGTAATGGCCGAAAATCGCATGATTTTATTTTTGTCCATTGCCGGTGATTGTTTCAATGGAGATTTCCGGTTTTCCTAGTACATTTTTCTTGTGTTTTCAACTTTCCGAAAATATGCTTTCAGCTGTCAAACAGACAAACTTGTTGTAATTTCAGAGGTCCCTTAGCAATAATTGCCATCGTTTACCTTCAGTGAGAGTCTACTCGGGACAGTGCGTACTATAGGCCAAAAATAATGTAAGACTCGCCTTTATTTCGCTTCGCCCAGTAGCGTCGTGGTCTAAAATCTAAGACATCATAATTAGACGTGGTCTGTGGTTAAAATGTTAGCACGCTGGTCTAACATTCAGGTGGACCGGATTCGATCTACGTCCAGGTTGTGATAGAATTTGTGTTGAACAAAGGAGATGTTCCAAAAGCTATCCGATGATGAAGCAGGAAGGGCTTGAGGCTCAAGACCCATGGGCATTATCAAGCTAAACGTGTGCGGGTGGAATCTATCAGGGGCTGAAACAAGATGGCCCACCTGTCAGTACACGATGACAGGAAGGGCTTGAGGCTCAGAGCCCGTGTCCTTTATTATGTTAAACGTTTGCGGATGGGACCTGTCTGTCAGGGTCTGAAGCACTATGGCCCACATTTCTGTCGACGATGAGATGTAGGGCTTGAGGCTCTAAGCCCATGATGCTTATCAGACTGGACTTGTGTTGATGGGACCTGACTATAAGGAGCTGCAGCAAGATGACCAACCTGTATTCCGAAGAAGACACGAAGAGCTAGAGGCTCAGAGCCTGTGGACATTATCAGGCTATCCATGTGCGGATGAGACATGACTATCAGGGCAGAAACAAGATGGCACACCTGTCAGCCGACGATGAGAGGAAGATTTCTATGCTCAGAGCCCGCGGTCTTTATCAGGCTAGCCGTGTGCGGATGGGACTTTGCTATAAGAGGCGGAAGAGAGATGGCCCAACATTCGGCATACGACGACAAGAAGAGCTTGAGGCTCAGATCCCAGGGCTTTGTCAGACTAGGAATGTGCGGAGGGGACATGTCTATCAGCTGACGATCAAAGCAAGGGTTCGATGCTCAGAACCTGTGTCTTATTAGGCTAGCGGGGTCCGGATGGGACCTGATTATCATGAGCTAAACGAAGGTGACCCAACTCTCAGACAACGATTAGAGGAAAGGCCTGAAGTAAGATTGTCCTCGCGTTTGCCGACGATGAGACAAGGGGATCGAGGCTCTTATCCCATACGTCTTATCAGGCTTGATTTATGTTGATGGAATCAGACTATAAGAAGCTGCAGTAAGATGGCCAAACTATAAGCTGACGACAACAAAATGCCTTTGAGGCTCTGAGCCTGTGGACTTAATCAGGCTAGCATTGTGCGGATTGGATATCAATATCAGGGTCTGAAACATGTTGGAACAACTTTGAGCCGACCATTAAATCAACGGCTGAGGACTCAGAGCCCGTTGACCTTACCAGGCTAGCCGTGTGTGGATGGGACCTGATCGTGTATTTTGTGAAGGAATATGGCCCATCTGTCAGCCGACGATGAAGGAAAGGGCTTGAGTCTCAGAGCCAGTGAGCCTTGTCAGGTTAGCCGTGTGTGGATGGGAACTGTCTTTACGGGGCTGAAGTAAAATGGTCCACGTGTCTGTCGTCGATGAGACCAAGGGCTTGAGGCTCTAAGCCCGTGGTACTTATCACGCACAGACTTGTGTTGATTGGACCTGATTATAAGGAACTGTATCAAGATGGCAGATCTGTAAAGCGAGGAAGAAAGGATGGGCTTGAGGCTCTGAGACTGTGAACCTTACAAGGCTAGCCTTATGCGGATAGGATTTGATTATCGGGGGCAGAAATGATTTGGCTCAAAGATCAACCTACCATAACAGGGATGGTTTGATAATCTGAGCCCGTAGGCAGTATCACGCTAGATTTGTGCGGATGTGACCCCACTATCAGAGGCTGACGAAAGATGGCTCACCCATTAGACGACGATGCCTGGAAGACCTTGAGGCTCACAGCCATGGGCCTTACCAGGATTGTCGTTTGCGCATGGGACTTGACTATCAGTGGCTGAAGTAAGATGGTTTAAGTGTCTGCCGACAAAGAGACGAAGGGCTTGAAGCTGTGAACTTGTGGGCATTATTTCTCTAGATTCGTGTTGATAGGACCGGTTTATAAAGAGCTGCAGCAAGATAGCCAACCTGTAAGCCGACGAGGTCAAAATGGGTTTGAGGTTCAGTGCCTGGTGGCCTTATTAGTCTTGCCATGTGGATACGACATGAATATCAATGTCTGAAAGCACATGCTACTCCTGTCCGACTACGATGAAAGAGAGCGCTGGAGGCTCAGATCCTGTGTGCCTTACTAGGGTAGCCATGTTATTATGTGACTTCACTATGATTGACTGAACGAACGTGGCCCACTTGCCAACCACCAATGTTAGAAAGGGCTTGAGGCTCAGAGCCCGTAGGCATTATCATGCTAGCCGTGTGCGGATGGCACCTGGCTATCATGGCTGAGGCAAGATATCCATTCTTTCAGCCGGATATGATAGGAAGGGCTTGAGGCTCAAAGCCCGCTGGTCTTATAAAGTTACTCGTATGCGCATGAGACCTAATTAACTCCGCCCGAAGCAAGATAGCCCACCTGTTTGCCGACGAAGACAGGAAAGGCTTCAGACTCAGAGCCCGTTACCCTTACTTCGCTAGGCGAGTGCTGATGAGACTTAACAACCACGGGCTGAAGGAAGATGGCCCACCTGTGAGCCGACGATGAAGGAAAGGGCTTGAGTCTCAGAGCCAGTGAGCCATATCAGGTTAGCTATGTGTGGATGGGAACGGTCTTTACGGGACTGAAGTAACATGCTGCACGTGTCTGTCGACGATGAGACCAAGGGCTTGAGGCTCTAAGCCCGTGGTACTTATCACGCACAGACTTGTGTTGTTGGGACCTGACTATAAGGAGCTGCATCAAGGTGGCAGACCTGCAAGGCGAGGACGACAGAATGGGCTTGTGGCTCAGAGAATGTGAACCTTACATGGCTAACTTTGTGCGGATGGGATCTGATTATCAAGGGCAGAAGTTAGTTTGCTCAAATATCAACCTAAGATAACAGGAATGGCTTGAGAGTCTGAGCCCGCAGGCATTATCAGGATAGAGATGTGCGGATGTGACCTCACTATCTGAGGCTGAAGAAAGATGGCTCACCTATCAGACGACGATGCCTGGAAGACCTTGAGGCTCACAGCCATGGGCTTTACGAAGATTATCTTTTGCGGATTGGACTTCACTATCAGGGGCTGTAGCAAGGTGTTTCCACATGACTGCCGACAAAGAGACGAAGGGGTTGAGGCTTAGCCCGTGGGTCTTATTTTTCTAGATTTGTGTTGATGGGAACAGACTATAAGGAGCAGCAGAAAGATGGCCAACCTGTATGCCGACAAGGACAAAATGGGTTTGAGGCTCAGTGCCTTTTGGCCTTATTATTCTAGCCATGTGGATGGGACATGAGTATCAAAGTCTGAAACAAGATGCCACACCTGTCCGTCTACGATGAAAGAGTGCTGAAGGCTCAGATCCTGTGTGCCTTACTAGGATAGCCGTGTGCGGATGTGACCTCACTATGATTGACTGAACGAACGTGGCCCACTTGCCAGCCGACCATGTTAGAAAGGGCTTGAGGCTCAGAGCCCGTAGGCATTATCATGCTAGCCGTGTGCGGATGGCACCTGGCTATCATGGTTGAAGCAAGATGGCCATTCTTTCAGCCGAATATGATAGGAAGGTTTTGAAGATCACAGCCCGTGTGTCTTATAAAGCTAGTCGTATGCGCATGGGATCTAACTATCTGGGGCTAAGCCAGATAGTCCACCTGTTTGCCGACGAAGACAGGAAAGGCTTAAGACTGGTGGGATTTGACAGTCACAGGCTGAAGGAAGATGGCCCACTTGTGAGCCGACGATGAAGGAAAGGGCTTGAGTCTCAGAGCCAGTGAGCCTTATCAGGTTAGCCGTGTGTGGATGGGAACGGTATTTACTGGACTGAAGTAAGATGCTGCACGTGTCTGTCGACGATGAGACCAAGGGCTTGAGGCTCTAAGCACGTGGTACTTATCACGCACAGACTTGTGTTGATGGGACCTGACTATAAGGAGCTGCATCAAGATGGCATACCTGTAAGGCGAGGACGACAGAATGGGCTTGAGGCTCAGAGTCTGCGACCTTACAAGGCTTGAGGCTCTTAGCCCATGGGTCTTATCAGCCTCGATTTGTGTTGATGGGACCAGAGTATAAGGAGCTGCAGCAAGATGGCCAAACTTAAGCCGACGACGACGAAATGGGCTTGAGTCTCAAAGCCTGTGGAATGTATCAGGCTAGTAATGTGCAGATGGGACATGAATATCAGGGTCTGAAACAAGTTGACACACCTGTTAGCCGAAGATGAAAGTAATGGCTCAAGGCTAAGAGTTCGTGGGCTTTACCAGTTTATCCGTGTGGGGATGAGACCTGACTATGTTTGGCTGAAGGAATATGGCTCACTTATCAGACGATGTCAGTAAGGGCTTGAGTCTGAGAATCCGTAGCCATTACGCTATTTGCGGTTGGAATCTGGCTATCATGGCTGAAACAAGATGGCCCATCTGTAAGCCGAAGATGATAGGAAGGGCTTGAGGCTCAGATCTCGTGGGTTTTATAAGGCTAGCCGTTTGCGCATGAGACCTAACTCTCTGAGGCTGAAGCAATATGGCTCACCTCTCTGCCGACGAAGACAGGTAGGGCTTAAGACTCAGAACCCTTTGCCCTTATCTCGCTAGACGTGTGCGGATGGGACCTATCACGGTTTGAAGCAAGTTGGCCCATCTGTCCACCTCTGCTTCTACATGTTAATGTGAGGCCAGCGACTGGCTGGTGGTTCATGGTGCCTCATGGGCTGTCGTGCCTCGGATTATTATTATTATTATTATTATTATTATTATTATTATTATTATTATTATTATTATTATTATTATTATTATTATTGGAGGAAAAGTGGTTATAGGGCAACCTTTCACGTTTAGATTTTCTCATTCAATTGCATTCAACAACTGTACCATCAACAACGTGGCCGTAGTCTTCATCAATACTAACCTATCCTAAGTATTTAAGATGAACAAGTTTGACTTATCATTGGTTATTCTAAGGTGCCGTTGTTCGATCACCGCCACGTCCTGTGAAAATGTTATTATATAATACTTTTGAGGGGCAGATGATTCCGACACTTCATTTTCCCTCATCATCATTTCATCATTGCTTCATTATCGATACATCATTTCAACGAATACAAGTAACATTTGCAGTTAAAGAGAATTCATAAGTAGTTTGCGGTTAGGTTAATAGTTATCGCCCAATGAAGGATTTAGGCCAAATGGTATGTCCCGGCCTCACTCTATCTCTGTTCAGGATGTCCTTAATATCTTACGCCATTCACCTGGGTAGTATTTAGGTTGTATTCTGTCATCATGTTTTCCTCATTATGTCCTGTATTTATGAATAAATCAGCTCTATTATTCTGTGTATCTCAAAGTTTTTATATTCTTTAACTATCTTCTTTTTTATATTAGTCTAAAACTTCTACATCTATTTAAAATTATATTTGCCCTTCTATTTCCTTTTGATTTAAGTTTTTGATTTTGGGAAATTTGTTTCCATGAAGCAGTGTAGATTTAGATTTGACTTGGGTCAAAATCAAGAATTTCACTGCCTTTATTTTAAAATATTTTAACTTATAAAATAATTATTTTGATTTACTGCACCGAATTCGTCCTTGTAATCAGCGAAGACGAAAATTGATTTACATTATATTCTTGATTTTTCTGTTATATTGTTAATTCTTTTTGTTGATTGCTTAACGACGCTGTGTCAATTACTCGGTTATTTAGCGTCGATGAGATTGGTGATAGCGAGATGGTATTTGGCGACATTCGCCTTAGGTTAAGAAAAACCTCCGAGAAACCCAGGCAGGTAATCAGCCCAAGCGGTAATCGAACCCGCGCCTGAGCGCAACTCTGGATCGGCAGGCAATTGCGTTATTCGATTGAGCTACGCCGGTGGCTGTAAAGTTTATTAAAACTACTGAATCAATACGCGATTGGACTACTCTGAATGCACTTTTGTTTTCCACTGACTGAAATATGAATAAGCTTTCTGAATTTGTCACAATTTTTGCACCTAATTTGTAAACAGTACATAATCGGTCTGTTCGTCTATATAATTTTATCGTCAGTTATGTTAACATTTCGTGATTTATAATACTGACAGCTTCAATAATAATATTTTTATAATTAATTGAATAACTAGCGGACTTACTCGCGATAATTATGTAAGTTTATGCGGCTTACAGCTGTTTCAGTGCTTCACGCACCATCCTCAGAGCCTACTAGATCTCGGCGTCATCTCGAACTTCTCTGCCTGTTATGTGGGTGTGTTTGATTGTTGAAAGGTGTTGAAGTACACACACCATTTGACTCCACTCTTCAACACCTTTCAACAATCAAACACACCCACATAACAGGCAGAGAAGTTCGAGATGACGCCGAGATCTAGTAGTCTCTGAGGATGGTGCGTGAAGCACTGAAACAGCCGTAAGCCGCACAAACTTACACAATTAACACGAGTAAGTCCGCTAGTTAATCAATGAATTATATTCAAGTGTTAAAAGTGGTGTACGCAAGATTCAAAATGGAATATTTTTATATTCACTGTCATTGTTTATTAACATTAATACGCTAACCAACAGTGATTAGCTAATAATAGGTTAGCAACAGGAATTATTATTACAGTAATAATAATAATAATAATAATAATAATAATAATAATAGTAATAATATACAGAAATCAGAAAATAAATTAATAATTTAATTATTGCAAGATATTACGAAATACACTAGGCTGTGAATATGTTGTATTAGAACATTCCTTGCATTAGATTTGATGTAATACACCTGGCAAGGACAAGGCCGACTGCAGAAAAACCCCCCTCTATATTCATTCATTGTGGCATTTTTTGCTACGTAAAACATGCTGATGTACCCCTAATTTGTAGAGTTCAAAAAGGGTTTAATGCCTTGCGTCACGGAAGTTTTGTGTGGTGCAGGAGTACTAAAAACAAAACTGACAAAGATTCCAAATGTTTGTAAGTTTAGTCCGAAAAAAACTGATCCGCAAAACATAGCAGATGAGTCTGAGGCTCTACCTTGAGCCGCGTTATAAAGCAATTAGGCACTGCGCCGTAATTAAATATGGATTGTTATCTTTAGCGTAGGCTACAGAAGTTGTTGAATAAGTAATTCTAGCAACATCGTTGTACTATCGTTGCCATAATTTGAAAATCACCTCGTGTATAAAATTATGATACGTATTTTTACATCAATATACGACTTGCACGGTCTGGTGTGGTTTTATTGTGCTGCTCCACTACAGACAGGAGCAGGATTTATTACTCACATCACTCAGAAACAGATGTTCATAAAAAAGACACTACAATGCATGCAATTGATATTTATGAACATAAGTCAGCAACACGTACTGGTAACAGCTGCAGCAACAGGAGCAGTAAGAGTAGTATTAGTAATACTAATCGCAAAGTGCATCAACATCGGTTAAAAACGCAGTAATCATAGATTACGAAATGACTGTTAAACAGTAACCATGGTTAAAATGTAATTTCTGTGCACCATTCACAATCACCGATTACTTAAACATGGCTAGCTGACACCTCATTTAACCGGAGTAAAGTCTATGATGGTACATTGTTTCTACAAAATGACTAAAGGAAAGCACCCATACCGCTGCGAAGATAATAGTCAACGTCTAAAAAACGACTACGCTCACTCCGTTTTACATCGAAATGAACGTGTCCTACATTTTCGTGTTGCATTTGTTTGCCTTTCGGCACTGTTATATTTGCGAGTTGCATTTCTTTGTTTTTCAATGTTGTTAGGTTAAAAACGTACAAAATGGAAAATTGGATGCAAAAATGATTATGTCCCAATGTGAGGTTGAAGCATTGATAGACTTATTTACTAGATGTAAATATATTATATAAAAAAGAAATAATATCCATAAAGGAAAAGGATGCAAAAGATGAGTAGGAATGTGTGTATGATCCAGGACCCCATTTACACCAGGAAACTGTTCATTATCCTAAGATCCACCCATAACCTCTCTTTCTTCAGCCAGTGACATAGAGAAAGAGATATTCGAGTATGTCCTCTTAAAATACAGAAAATAATAGTTACATAAAATCGTAACATAAATATGAAATATGACTGTTTTTGTGTTATATCAAGTGATCCATTTGTAGATTTTGATAAACGAAATCCCTAATTAAATTTTCTGTCACCTAATCCTCGTAAGAATTCTCTCTTTCCACTAAAGAAACTTCACGCTCACGCTCTATCCAAGTAATTCAAGTACTGTATAATAATAATCGTCTTCGAAATAAACATCTGTGGCTCTGGCCGCCATTTTGCTTTACTTGGTCTACTAATCACTGGTTATCTCCTTTAACCGCTCGAATATGGCCGGTTAGAGATTACTGTGGTTAACCTCCTATTTAAGTTGTAACCGAGGTTGATCCACTATAAAAATGCTTAACCACGGGTTAGGTGACAATTTTAACCGGTGGTTACACTAACCGACGTTGATGCACGTGGGCATAGTAGTGATAAGCCTTGGTTATTCTGAACCGACGCATGCGACGTGCGAGGTGCGAGGCCCGCCTCGAACAAATCCGGACTACACCAGAGATGGTGAGTGGTTTCTATGGCTGCCTGCGAGGTGTGCTGACCTCGCATCTCGCAATTATAGGAACTCTCACTATCTTTACTGTAGTCCGGATTTGTGCGAGGCGGGCCTCCCACGTCGAAAGCATAGGTTCAGAAAAACCAAGGCTGTACTAGTAGTTCAGTATCAACAAATATTTTATTTAGTTTCGACGAAATTTGTAATATAGCGAGATGGTATTTGACGAGAATTTTTTGCAGGTTTTTAATAGTAAGACTAGCTTTAAGCTAGATTATTACAATAGTTTTTCTCTGATTAATTATGTTGAAAAATTATATGGTTCTCAAAAATTACACTAATTGAAACTAATTTTAATTTTTGCAAAAAAAAAAAAACTCGAAACGCTTACATCAATATCAATATCATAAAAACAGTTTACTTGAGTTCTGAAATCTACACAAAACTTAAGCCTTCTGACACAACTTGTTTTTTCTTTTTAGATGTGTACTCTCACACTCATATATGCCTATGCAACTTTGTATTTCTTTTTTCATATTGTATATAACAGTGAGTAAAGAAAAGTCCATACATCCAAATGTTATGTCTCACAGCGTGGAATATTTCTAAACGTTCCGTCATAAAACTCTAAGAATTACATTATATTATGGGTGCAAACTTTATGCGTCTACAATTTAATTATAAGGAGGTTTATAATATTATTTTTTTCGGGCGTTCACGTACAAGTCATCTTAAGATAAATATTGAGTTGAACTCATTTTAAATAGCACCATATAAATATAAATTGAAGTGCTTACTTCCAAACTCCACCTGTCATTTTTTTCATTTTTTTTTTGTTCTTTTTATGTCAATATCTCTTACTAGAATTAGATACATATGTTTCACTATAATATCGTTCAAAACTCGCTTAAGTCACATTGAAATTAAATTCGGAAAATTCCATTTTCTTCCAAAGTTAACCGAAGTCATGAAAAAATTTAATTCCAAACACCTCTTAAGTCACATACATATTCTATGACTTCATTGATTGCAGCATAATTCTGATTAGTTTTGATTTTGACATTTTAAAGTTATAGTTATTGTAAAGAAAACCTTTGGAAATATAACTGCTATAATTTTGGTTATTTTAAAAAGTAGTATAAAATGGAAGGTGATGTGGTAGATTTCAAAAGTCAAAAAAGGAAAGAAAATTTCCTAACGATGAGGAAAGTGGTAAAGAAGAAAAAAACAGCCAGAAATAGTAAAGAAGCCCGTCGTCCACCAAGATTGAATTGCCAGCATGATCATGGCGTTAATAATGATGACATCAAATACTTAAATAGTTAATCATGACCAACCAACTAAACTATTTAATAGTCTAATTTCACCCAACAAATTTAATGAAGGTGGAGCAGCTATATTACATGACTGTTAAAATTTGTGGACGTCAATGATGACGAGCGAGCTTTGTAAGAAGAGGCACTCAGTACTGAATCCTCCGAGAGCGAAGAAGGACAAGTATTTCAGCAAAGTTCTGAGGAACCATTTATATAATGTAAGATATTCCGTAACAGACATTAAAAGAAAGATTTTTGTTCAATATCCAATAATATATTATATTCGTTAATTTCCCTGAGAATGTAAATTGTTCAAGTGAATTGTTCTTAGGATAAACTATTTTATTATTGTATATTACTGTGAATTTTTTCCTTAAATGTAATGACTTAAATGGTTTCTGGAAAAAAAAAAATATTAGAGATGTCATTTGGAACTTAAAGCTAAAACAATTTTTTTTTCATACTTTAGTACGTTGTTATACATAACAATACCAAGTGAATACAGTTAAAATAAATTACATTTAAAATAGAACAACAGGAGTATAAGTTTTTTGTTCCTCCTGGTAATCATAAGAAATGACTTTGATGGAATTCGGAAGTAAGCTCTTAAGCATCTTAACGCTATGTGATAACTCACGTTTCGCATCTGTATCCGCTGTCCAAGAAGAACAGACACAAAGTAAATGGACTCACCTAGTCCCTGAGGAAAGAGTCAAACTCCGTGCAAAACATTTTTAAAGAGACTAGCCCGCCCGGATTCCATTTCCGACTGGTCAGATATTTTCGTGTAAAATTTCTACTTCGGGACTAGGAGAGGTGACGGTGAACAACTTCTAATCACTACATTGTGCACCAATATGCCTGGGTTAAATCTCAAATCTCTCCGCAGTGCATATGAAGGGAACGAATATGTAGCTATTGCGAGTGATTCTTCCGTCGGAAAGAGATGTTAAGCCTGGCGACCCCCTTGGTGCTATTGGACAGGAGTAGGTTACGTGCCGGCATGGGGTTTTCCCTTGTCCCATCCTCATCTTCATTATCATCCTCACTACACTTACACGAACATTTACACATACTCACCCTAGTACACGACATAACTCTTCAAGATACACACCGTGCATAGCGTGGTGTGGTGTGCAACTTGAAAATGGGTCACAGCCCTGCCGTCTGTCCCAACATGCGGAACCCGAATCACGTATTCGTTACACACATTTTTAAATAGTTTAATTTATTTTATTTTATTGTAAAAATAGTGATATTGGTAAATGACTTTTTAGAAATTATTCTGTGACTCTTGTGAGCTCAATGACGGTAGTCGGTAGCGCCGCTTAGCGATAAGAAAACGAAACAGGCGTATTGTAATACCGAAATCAAATATTATGTTTAGACTTCATTGTCTCTCTTTTTAATTTTTATTTTGCGTTTTGATTTACTACCATATTATTACAAATACCAATGATATAAATTAAAAATAAAGTGTTTGATGTAAAATTATGGCAACGACAAATTAATAAGGCGCCAGGTTTCAAACTCCCGCTAGACTCGTGTAATATTTGCCGAACAAAAGAATTTATCCGAGTACGCGTATATTATTGTTTCCACTGGCACTCTTACTATGTTACTCTTTTTTTTATTAGCAGTTGTATATGATCGTATACTCTCAGTAGTTTAGTGGAGAGGTACACCTTTCACTAGCATAATTTTATTTTACAACATTTCAACATTTTTTTCTTTGGAATCTATAGGATTTTTGGAAATAAAAACTGGCTTGTTTAATATATACTATCTGTACATCACAAAGCATGTTTAATGTTTTTAAAACCTAAAAATTATTTTTAATTACGAAAGTTGTTGGGTTATTTTTTCGTTCAGCCTTTACTTAATAACTTAAAAAGTACTTCATATTATAGCTTAGTGAAACTTTGTATGCATGTATAATTACTCCATATAAACAACATACCCTAAAATCTCTATTGTAAAATTTATAGTACATTTTAAAAAATAGTATTCATTTTAAACTAAATTTTCTAAAAAAAAAGGTAATTTTCTTTTAATAATCTATAGGCCTACATTGTACATTAAAGATTTTATAGTATATTG
Source organism: Periplaneta americana (assembly GCF_040183065.1). NCBI lineage: Eukaryota > Metazoa > Arthropoda > Insecta > Blattodea > Blattidae > Periplaneta > Periplaneta americana. Next base: position 19,078,042 of record NC_091126.1, on the reverse strand, counting down.
TTCACATGGGAGAACTATATATGCATGAAGAGCTTCATTAAAATATATAAATTACCTTTTCATAGGCATCCAACAAGGAAAACTCGGTGCGCAGAAACCAGCGGGCGTGACTGTCTCGCGTAAATGACGTATGCTCCCGTTTCCAGCATGATCTCAAGCCTACTGCAAGGGAGTAAGAGAGGTATAGAATGCGCGCCGCGAGGAGTCCGAGCTGAGTTTTGTTTGTAGGATACCTATAGTTATCACGTAAATTCTGTACGGCTGAAGAAAACACATCACTAATTTTCATAATTTAAAAAATGTCTATTATGTTTTCAAAAACATTACAATTGATTAGTGATACACAGATAATGTGTATTAAGTATGATAATTTTTATTTCCAAAGGACCTATATATTCTGAGAAAATATGTTGAAATACAGAAAAGATATACCATCGAGATGAGTAACCTTCCCTCTTAAATGAGATGTTAAATACAAAAACGTTATATTCCGTATTAAATTGTAATTTTATTTATAACTGATCTTCGCGTGTAGCCGAGAGTTTGAACCCAGGCACTGACCGGAGTGCAGGCCTAATTTATGATGGACAAAATAGGATGAGTGTTTACCGGCGTCTTCCCGTTTCCTGCAACATTTCAACTTTAAGTCCCTCAACAACCCATTTCATCCTACATATGTTTCTATTCATTTCTGTCATAAAACATACAGTTTATAGTGAGATATAGGAACTTTGGAGATACAGCATATAGACAAGCATGGAATGCTTGTTTTTTATACAAGTGGTCGTCAGTACTCGCTGAAATGGGTAACGGGTAAGCAGTACATCGAAATATGCATTCTCGCGCAGAAGGGAGAGATAGAAAGCATACTCGGCCAGCAGCCACGGATGCACGATAGGACAATGTCTTATCCGCGAGTAAGAGACGCTAGCCCGAGGGTGCACTGTGCTGATGACCGCTGCCTTACATCATGTCCAGACAAAAACTCTCACAGGGCGCTATCCGCTGGGACAAGGTGTTAGATTCTTTGCTAGACAACGTAAGATTTGTAGCGACAGTCGGAATTAGAGAGGTAGTGGAAGCAGCCGGGGCGCGTCTGAATGCCGTCCCTTTGGTGTTTGGGAACGGTTTGTGTTAACTGGTGACCGATGAAGATACGTCTGAATCGAATCTGCGGTAATTTTGGGACTGAAAAACCACCCGTACATTTTCATTCATGTCATCTGTGCTACTGAAAGCTGTATACTGCTCCGCCGATTTAGTAGAATGCATTCGAGTCTAAAGAAAGCAGGAAACAATACAACGCGGTGTGTTGTGACAAGAATCCAAGCCCCTGCATACCGATAAGGCACCATGCAATAAAACGTTCATGCCTAAGTATTTTTTGAAAACATAAATATTATTCAAAGCCTAGAAAACGGCGCAAATATTAAGGATATTGTTGAAGAGTTTAAGGTAATATTTATTTATTTATTTATTTATTTATTTATTTATTTATTTATTTATTTATTTATTTATTTAAAAACATTACTATTATTGTTATTCTTATTATTATTATTATTACCATTAACAAAATAAGTCAATTTTGAAAAGTTCCACTTCACATATCACCGGCAAATAATTAAAAAAAATTACTTTAATACAGTTAGTATCATAGCTGTTCTTTTCAGAATCATAGTAGATTAATAGTAATTAATAACATTTAATTTGATATAACTCTCGATATTTCGAAACATTATGCAAATTTGGCCCATTCTTGTTAAAGGTAATTTATATATGTAATCAAAATAATCATTATCGAGTGTCGAGACGTGGTAAAATTGTGATATTGTACACAAAATAAATGCAAATATTTCTAACCGCTTTCTTGATTATATGGCCAGTTTAGACGGCCATGAAATGTGAACATAAATAAAACTGGCTGTAATTCCATGGATACTTATTTCTTAATGGTTCTGAGATTAGACGGCCATGATGTGGTATCTTATAACCTCTCGAACTTGAAATGTTTATTTAATGTAAATGTGTGCTGTCGTAGAAAAACATTGTATGATACACATTCGTAAAGTTATCTTTTTGGTCCTCGTGTGTTTGTGAAACTTGGCTCCGTCTTGATTCACAAACTTCACACTCGTGTCAAAAAGTGAACATTTACGATCTTATCTCATAAAAACTATTTCTTACTACTGAACTACAAAATGAATGGTGGGTTTTACGAGTTCACTGAGAAGCATGCATATTCAGCAAAAAAGAAAATGCACCATTTCATTATCGTGAGTCTTAAGGTCATTTTAAACTTTAAGGAATGATTGGATGTAAGGTTTCCCGCGTGGCATTGTCCCTGTCAAATCTCAATTAATCACATGGTACCTCATTAATGCAACTGCAGTATTTATTTATTTATTTATTTATTTATTTATTTATTTATTTATTTATTTATTTATTTATTTATTTATTTATTTATTTATTTACTTATTTATTTACTTATTTATTTATTTATTTATTTATTTATTTATTTATTTATTTATTTACTTATTTATTTATTTATTTATTTATTTATTTATTTATTTATTTATTTATTTATTTATTTATTTATTTATTTATTTATTTATTTATTTATTTGTGTGTGTGTTCGTTTTTTTTTTGTTTTCTACTTACTTACTCATTTATTTATCTATTTATATATGCATGTATAAATTTATCCATTTATTGATTTATTCTTTCATTCATTCATTTATATATTTATTTATCTATTTATTTATTCAATCATTCATTTATATATTTATTCATTCATTCACTCACTCACTCACACTCACTCACTAACTCACTCACTTATTTACTTATGTATTTATTTATTTATTTATTTATTTATTTATTTATTTATTTATTCACTTATTAATTTTTTACTCATTTATTTACTTACGTGTTTCTGCATTTATTTATTTATTTATTTTTGTATTTTTATAGATATTATTATTGAATTTCCAAGTTTATAGAACCCTATTTTACATTCTAGGAAATAAAATTAATTTGTATTACGTTGTATCACATTCACCTTTATAATGAATTAACAACTTTTAAATACTCATTCCCATATGATCGATGTTTTCCTGTCCATAATATTCTTCTACTCATAAAAGATCTACCTAACACGGTCTACAGGACTTCCTTTCACAGTATCCATACACATTCAGACGCAGTTTCTCACAACATGCACTATAAAGAGTATATTAAAGTACCTTGATATATTTTTATGAAAGACACTAATGAATGTACAATACATGAGTTATATGTAGTCTTGTGGTAAATGTCCCATCGTTTTCATGTTCGTGTTTTAAAATGGAGAATTACCTAAACTCTGCAACGAATAATAATTCTGTAAAGCACTGAATTATTTTATGAAATTTATTTAGATTGTCTTTGGTAATATATTTCAGTTCTATTCCTCGATATATTTCCTAATTTTATTCATTATTAAGATTATAATTACGGTGGGAAATGATCTTTTAATTAAATCACGATCTATTCGCTACTTCGAAACTGTTTCTACTGTATACTCGTGTCTCAACAACCGAGCGAAGGAAATTACATCTGTTTTCTGAATCAGGTCCGGTATAATTCATTACTTAAAACATCGAGCAGAAATAAAACAAATTTTATAGTAATAATAAAAACCAGCAGCATTACAAATGTTACAAAATCCATGTAAGAGTTCGATTAAATTCACTTTGGAAAAATGTAGATTTTGCGGCGTATTTAACCCCAGAAAGGCAATGCTCGCAAAATTTACGACGCTCGATTTTATTTTTGCCCAATGTTGGCGATTGTTTCAACGGAGACTTCCGGTTTTCTGTGTACCTTCTTCTTGTGTGTCGTACTCTCCGATAATATATGCTTTCAGCTGTTAAACGGATAACACGTGTTGTAATTTCAGAGGTCCCATTGTAATAATTATGCTTGTTTACCTTTAGTGAGAGTCTACTCGGGAAAACCAATGCTGTATAATAAGGTAAGTTTTGTCTTTATTTGGTCCTGCGCCATAGCGCTGTGGTCTAAGTTAAGGCATCATCTGTTGTTCAAGTGTTAGCGCGCCGATCTTCCATCCAGGTAGCCCGAGTTCGAATTCCAGGCAGGTTATGATGGAATTTCTGGTGGACAAAGATGTTCCAGAGGGTTTCCGATGCTGATATAGGGAGGGCTTGAGGCTCGGAGCCCCTGGGGCATACCAGGCTAACCGTGTGCCGATGCTGAGGGGCTGAGGCAGGATAGTCCATAAATCAGCCGACGATGACAGAAAGAAGTTGGGGCTCTGGGCCCCTGAGATTCATCAGACAACGCGACCTGGGTATATCAGGGACTGAGGCAGGATGTCCCACCTGTCAGCGCCGGATTCACAAATGATACCTGTGCCACTTGTCAGACGTGGACAATCATCGCAGAGTCCAAAAATATCACAACTTTCTACGGTTCCTTGAGGAATACAGTGGTATAAGTTTCATCGCGATGTCTTTGTCCTCTAAGCTAGAAAGTCAGCTTATCCACACATATTATAAGTGGTTATTAATTTCAGAATGAATATTACGAACTTCTACGCGATTGTACCGTAAAACAGACTTATTTATATTTTAACGTACTGCAAATGAGATGCCACCTGAATAGCTATAGGCCTACCTAGAGAAATGAAACTGTGCACACATATTCACAATAGGTCTGTGCATGAAATGCTGTAGTCATGTCCGTACATGATGATGATTATTATTATTATTATTATTATTATTATTATTATTATTATTAATAAAATAAATTAATTTTGAAAAGTTCCACTTCACATATCATCCGCAAATAATTAAAAAAAAAATAACTTTAATACAGTTAGTACCATAGTTGTAATTTTCAGAATCATAGTAGATTAATAGCAATTAATAAAGCTTTAATTTCATATAAATCTCGATATGTAGAAACATCATGCAAATTTGGCCCATTCTAGTTACAGGTAATCTATATATGTAATCAAAATAATCATTATCGAGTGTCGAGAAGTGGTAAAATTATGATATTTTACAGAAAATTAAATTAAAATTTTTCTAACTCCTTTGTTGATTACATGGCCGTTTTAGACGGCCATGAAATGAGAACATAAATAAAATATGCTGTAATTATATGGATACTTATTCTTAATGGTTCTGAGATTAGACGGCCATGATGTGGTATCTCATAACCTCTAGAAATTGAAATGTTTTTTTAATGTAAGTGTATGCAGTCGTAGAAAAACATTGTATGATACACATTCGTAAAGTTATCTTTTTTATCCTCGTGTGTTTGTGAAACTTGGCTCCGTCTTGATTCACAAACTTCACACTCGTGTCAAAAGGAGAGCTTTTACGAACTTGTCTCATAATAACTATTTCTACTACTGAACTACATAATGATTGGTGGGATTTACGAGTTCACTGTGAAGTATGTATATTCAGCAAAAAAAGAAAACAATACACCATTTCATTATAGTGAGACTTAGCCTCATTTTAAACTTTAAGGAATGATTGGATGTAAGGTTTCCCGCGTGGCATTGTCCCTATCAAATCCCAATTAATCACACGGTACCTCAATAATGCAATTGCAATCGAAAGGCTCCCTGCAAAAACTGACATAGCTCCACTTTCACAAAATTGTGGAAAACAACAAAAACATTCTAAAAATTTCAACTTTTAACTGAGATTATTTTCTTTTTCAGACAATGTCCTGGGTATTGGCGCCTAGGAGCTTCATTTCATTACTCAATCGTTTGTTACAATAAGCAATTTAGGGGTGTTAAATATAAACAAATAATGAAGCTACACGATTTTTCAAATGAAATTGGATTTAATTAGCCATATTTTGTAATGAAAACACATGTGTTGTGCGAATTACGTAACCTACAACTAAAGATATAGCATATATGTGAATATATATACAGAGGTAGGGAGAGAACAGTAAGTAATGTCATTAATTGCAGGTGTTACTCTTTGAGATATTTGAAACATAAAATGTAATAAAATGTTGCTCGTTTTCATTTCCTTTTCGAAATAAAAATTGTTTCATATGAAATATTACATACCGTGTTTTGGAAAATCCATTGATTGGATTCTCTCTATCCTCAGTCAATTCAATAGAGCAGTGTATTATGATAGTAAATGATCAAAGAATTTCAGATTTCGTCATTTAATATGAAGAAATTTGACGCTAACAAAGTGTAACATTGTAAAATTCCTTTTCAGAACGAAAAGCTACATTTGTTCGGCTCAAAATTTCTGCACATTTAAAGAACAAAAATAAAATTCTTTCAATTATTTATTATCATAATGCACTTCTCTCTTAAATTGACTGAACACTTTGGGAATTGAATCAACGCCTTTCATAGGATATGGTATGAAATAGTTCATATAAAACAATTTTTATCTCGAAAAGGAAATAAAAATGAACAAAATGCTATTGAACAACTTTGTTTGAAATATCTCAAAGAAATTAATGACACTTTTGACAGTTCACTCTGCACATAGCTCCAGGAGATGCCTGCTTCTTGGGGGCTCAACTCCAATTCGACTTTAATTACTACCAAATGCTCGAAATGACAGCATGTTTGCACTAAAGCATCGGGCATATTTCTTAATGTATAAAGCAATTAAAATATTAATTTGACCAAAAAGTGGAGCCACCCCCTTTTTGCAGAGAGCCCTTCAATTTTTCATGCCCTTTTCTTGGTTTCTTTTTTAAAGTCATTACTATGTTTATACATCTATATTTTGTTGAGAGTATAAGGTAAAGTTGCCATTTCCGTGATACCACTAATTCCGTGACACTTTTTCAAACGTGACATTCAGTGAAAAAAAACGTATCACGGAATTAGGCATTGAGTCCGTGAGTGCTACCCTCGATAGGGGCAGATTCTGAATAAATAATTTAAAGATGTTTCAACCGCAGAGGCCATTTTGTGTCGGAATTAATCGTGGGCGAGAAATTGCCAAGAAAATTTGCCTGAAATTTTCCATCACGGATACAGTAAGCCAACCACACGGGATCAACAGCAGGGGAAGACATGCTAATTAATATATCTGTGTTTTAAAACCACCACCCCCTGCTGGATTCGATGCAGTGATTATCAAATACAACGGCTATCATTGTGGCAGCTAGACAATCGAGAATAAAGAGAAGACGTTCAGCATAAACATGAAGAATGAGAAGTCTGCTGAATTCACTTACGCTTACAGGTTAAAATCTCAATACTCTCCATACTACATGAAGTATTCTGAACTCAATTGTAGCAGCAAAGTGTGAAAATTAATAATATCATTATTTTAAATCCACGTATTTATGATATTTCAGAATTCCTCCTTGGAACGATGTTGCATAACTCTTTGTCACATCGTAATGTACACAAAGCGCAAAACTTAGAAATAATTAGCCGTTTTTTTTTTCATTTAAAGCGTACTCAAATTAAGGGGGTATGTACATGTTAAACTAGTACAAATTTAGTAAAATTCAAAATTTAATTTCTACATAACCTGAATTAATTATCTGGTGGAACTGTTTTTACGGGGCTGAAGTAAAATAGTCCACGTGTCTGTCGACGATGAGACCAAGGGCTTGAGGCTCTAAGCCCGTGGTATTTAACACGCACAGACTTGTGTTGATGGGACCTGACTATAAGGAGTTGCATCAAGATGGCAGATCTGTAAGGCGAGAACAATAGAATGGGCGTGAGGCTCAGAGACTGTGAACATTACAAGGCTAACATTGTACGGAATGGACCTGATTATTAGTGGCAGATCGGCAAATAATTTAAAAAACAACTTTAATACAGTTAGTATCATAGCTGTTCTTTTCAGAATCACAGTAGACTAATAATAATTAATAGGCTTTAATTTGATATAACTCTCGATATGTCGAAACATCATGCACATTTGGCCCATTCCTGTTACAGATAATATATATATATATATATATATATATATATATATATATATATATATTTAATCAAAATAATAATTATCGAGTGTCGAGACGTAGTAAAATTGTGATATTGTAAAGAAAATTAAATTTAAATTTTTCTAACCGTTTTGTTGATTTTATAGCCGGTTTAGACGGCCATGAAATGTGAACATAAATAAAATAGGTTGTAATTCCATGGATACTTATTTGTTAATGGTTCTGAGATTAGATGGCCATGATGTGGTATCTGATATCCTCTCGAAATTGAAATGTTTATTTAATGTAAGTGTGTGCTGTCGTAGAAAAACATAGTATGATACACATTCGTAAAGTTATCTTTTTGGTCCTCATGTGTTTGTGAAACATGGCTCCGTCTTGATTCACAAATTTCACACTCGCGTCAAAAGGAGAGCTTTTACGAACTTGTCTCATAATAACTATTTCTTACTACTGAACTACATAATGAATGGTGGGTTTTACGAGTTCACTGTGAGGTATGTATATTCAGCAAAAATAAATAATTGACGATTTCATTATAGTGAGTCTTAGCCACATTTCAAACTTTAAGGAATGATTGGATGTACGGTTTCCCGTGTGGCATTGTCCCAGTCAAATCCCATTTAATCACATGGTACCTCATTCATGCAATTGCAATCGAAAGGCTTCCTGCAAAAGTTACATAGCTCCACTTTCACAAACTTGTGGAAAACAAGAAAAAAATTTTAAAAAATTTCAACTTTTAACTGAGATTCTCTTCTTTTTCAGATTATGACCTGCGTATTGGTGCCTAGGAGCTTCATTTCATCACTCACTCATTTGTTACAATCAGCAATTTAGGGGTGTAAATATAAACAAATAATGGAGCTACACCATTTTTGCAATGAAATTGGGTATAATTAGCCATATTTTGTAATGAACACACATATATTGAACGCATATCATAAACTACAACAAAAGATACAGCATATATGTGAATATATGTACAGAGGTAGGGCGAGAACCGTAAGTAATGCCATTAATTTCAGGTGTTACTCTTTGAGATATAGGATCAAACAAAAAATATAATAAAATTTTGCTCGTTTTCATTTCCTTTTCGAAATAAAAATTGTTTTATATGAAATATTACATAGCGTGTTTTGCAAAATTCATTGTTTGAATTCTCTGTATCCTCAGTCAATTCAATAGAACAGTGTATTATGATAGTAAATGATGAAAGAATTTCAGATTTTGTCCTTTAAATATGAAGACATTTGACGCTAACAAAGTGTAACACAGTAAAATTCTTTTCAGAACGAAAAGCTACATTTGTTCGGATCAAAATTTCAGCACATTTAAAGAACAAAACTAAAATTCCTTCAATTGTTTATTATCATAATGCACTTCTCTCTTAAATTGACTGAACACTTTGGGAATTGAATCAACGGCTTTCACAGGATACGCTATGAAATATTTCATATAAAACAATTTTTATCTCGAACAGGGAATAAAAACGAACAAAATGTTATTGAGCTTCTTTGTTTGAAATAACTCAAAGAAATTAATGACAATTCTCACGGTTCACTATGCACATAGCTCCAGGAGATGCCTGCTTCTTGGGGGCTCAACTCCAATTCGACTATAATTACTACTAATTGTTTGAATTCACAGCATGTTTGCACTAAAATATCGGGCATATTTGTTAACGAATGAAGGAAGTAAAACATTAATTTGACCAAAAAGTGGAGCCACCCCCTTTTTTCAGGGAGCCCTTCAAATTTTCATGTCCTTTTCTTGGTTTCTTTTTTAAATTCATTACATATGTTTGTACATGTATATTTTGTTGAGAATAAACTGAGTCCGTAAGTGCTACCCTCGATAAGGCCAGATTCTCAATAAATAATTTAACGATGTTTCAACCCCAGAGCTTATTTTATGTCGAAATTAAACGTGGGTGAAATATGGCCAAGAAATTTTGCCTGAAATATTCCATCAGGGTTACAGCAAACCTACGACACGGCTTCCACAGCAGGGGAAAACATGCAAATTAATATTCCTGTGTTTCAAATCATCCACCCACTGCTGGATTCGATACAGTGATTATAAAATGCTACGGCTAGCATGGTTGCAGCTGGACAATCGCGAATGAAGAGACGACGTTCAACATAAACTTGAAGAATGAGAATTCTGCTGAATTCACTTACGCTTACTGGTTAAAATTTCAACTCTCTCCATATTACATGAAGTATTCTAAATTCAATTGTAGCAGCAACGTGTGAAAAATAATATCAGTGTTTTAAATCCGAATATTCATGATAATTCAGAATTCCTCCATGGTCCGATGTTGCATAACTCTTTGTCACATCGTAAGGTACACAAAAACGCAAAACTCAGAAATATTTAGCCGTTTTTTTTTTTCATTTAAAGCGTACTCAAAATATAGGGGTATGTACATTTTTAACTAGTATCAATTTAGTAAAATTCAAAATTTAATTTCTACATAACCTGAATCTGGTGGAACTGTTTTCACGGGGCTGAAGTAAAATGGTCCACGTGTCTATCGACGATGAGACCAAGGGCTTGAGGCTCTAAGCCCGTAGTACTTATCACGCACAGACTTGTGTTGATGGCACCTGACTATAAGGAGCTGCATCAAGCTGGAAGATCTGTAACGCGAGGACAACAGGATGGGCTTGAGACTCAGAGACTGTGAACATTACAAGGCTAACATTGTACGGAATGGACCTGATTATCAGCGGCAGATCGGCAATTAATTAAAAATAAATTTTAATACATTTAGTTACAGAATCACAGTAGATTAATTATAATTAATAAGCTTTAATTTGATACAACTCTCGATATGTCGAAAAATCATGCAAATTTGGCCCATTCTTGTTACAGGTAATCAATTTATGTAATCAAAATGATCACTATCGAGTGTCGAGAAGTGGTAAAATTGTGATATTGTAGAGAAAATTAAATTTAAATATTTCTAATTTAATTTGTTGATTTATGGCCGGTTTAGACGGCCATGAAATGTGAACATAAATAAAACAAGATGTTATTACATGGATATTTATTTCTTAATGGTTCTGAGATTAGTCGGCCATGATGTGGTATCTTATAACCTAACGAACTTGAAGTGTTTATTTTACATAATTGTGTGCTGTCGTAGAAAAACATTGTATGATACACATTCGTAAAATTATTTTTTTGATCCTCGTGTGTTTGTGAAACTTGGCTCCGTTTTGATTCACAAACTTCACACTCGTGTCAAAAGGAGAGCTTTTACGAACTTGTCTCTTAATGACTATTTCTTACTACTGAACTACATAACGAATGATGGGTTTTACCAGTTCACTGTGAAGCATGTATATTCAGCAAAAAAAAGAAAACTATGAACCATCTCATTACAGTGATACTTAGCCTCATTTTAAAATCAAGAAATGATTGTATATAAGGTCTCCCGCGTAGCATTGTCAATGTCAACTCCCAGTTAGTCACACGGTACCTCATTAATGCAATTGCATTCAAAAGGCTCCCTGCTAAAGTGAGATAACTACACTTTCACAAACTTGTGGAAAACAACAAAATCATTCTAAAAATTCCAACTTTTTAACTGAGATTCTTTTTTTTTTTTTTCAGAGTATGTCCTGTGTATTGGTGCCTAGGAGCTTCATTTCATCACTCACTCATGCATTACAATCAGCAATTTAGGGGTGTAAAATATAAACAAATAATGGGCTACACCAATTTTACAATGAAATTGGTTACAATTAGCCATATTTTGTAATGAACGTACATATATTGCGCGATTATCGTAAACTACAACAAAAGATTTGGCATATATGTGAATATATATACAGAGGTAGGGCGAGAACCGTAAGTAATGCCATTAATTTCAGATGTTAGTCTTTGAGATATTTCAAACACAAAATGTGATAAAATTTTGTTTGATTTCTTTTCCTTTTAGAAATAAAAATTGTTTTATATGAAACATTACATAGCATGCTTTGAAAATCCATTGATTGAATTCTCTGTATCCTCAGTCAATTCAGCAAATTGTGAAAATTAATAATATCAGTAATTTAAATCCACATATTTTAGATAATTCAGAATTCCTCCTTGGCCCGATGTTGCATAACTCTTTGCCATATCGTAACGTACGCAAAGCGCAAAACTTAGAAGTAATTAGTTGTTTTTTTTCATTGAAATCGCACTCAAATTAAGGGGTTATGTACATGATTAACCGGTATAAATTTTGCAAAATTCAAAATTCATTTTCTACATAACCTGAATTAATTATCTGCTAGAACTGTTTGTACGGAGCTGAAGTAAAATGGTCCACGTGTCTGTCGACGATGAGACCAAGGGCTTGAGGCTCTAAGCCCTTGGTACTTATCACGCACAGACTTGTGTTGATGGGACCAGACTATAAGGAGCTGCATCAAGATGGCAGATCTGTAACGGGGGGACAACAGGATGGGCTTGAGGCTCAGAGACTGTGGACTTTACAAGACTAACATTGTACGGAATGGACCTGATTATCAGAGGCAGATCGGCAATTAATTAAAAATATAACCTTAATACACTTAGATTCATAACTGTTCTTTTCAGAATCATAGTAGATTAACAGTAATTAATAAGATTTAATTTGATATAAATCTCGATTTGTCAAAACATCTTACACATTTGACCCATTCCTGTTACCGATAATATAAATATATATATATATATATATATACATATATATATATATGTAATCAAAATAATGATTATCGAGTGTCGAGACGTGGCAAAATTGTGATATTGTACAGAAATTTAATCTAAATTTTTCTAATTGCTTTGTTGATTTTATGGCCGGTTTAGACGGCTATAATTCCATGGATAGTTATTTGAATACCTCCCTCAAAGAACGTTGTATATCAACGGCTTTTGCATATGATATACAAATTTCTTTGAGGGAGGTTTTCATTTCTTAATGGTTCTGAGATTAGACGGCCATGATTTGGTATCTTATAACCTCTCGAACTTCAAATGTTTATTTATTGTAAGTGTGTGCTGTCGTAGAAAAACTTTTTATCGTACACTTTCGTAAACTTATCTTTTTGGTCCTCGTGTGTTTGTGAAACTTGGCTCCGTGTTGATTCACAAACTTCACACTCGTGTCAAAAGGAAAGCTTTTACGAACTTGTGTCATATTAACTATTTCTTACTACTGAACTACATATTGAATGGTGGGTTTTACGAGTTCATTGTGAATCATGTATATTTAGAAAAAAAAAAGATAACAATGCACGATTCCTTTATAGTGATTCTTAGCCTCATTTTAAACTTTAAGAAATGATTGGATGTAAGGCTTCCTTCGTGGTATAGTCCCTGTCAAATCCCAATTAATCACATGGTACCTCATTAATGCAATTGCAATCGACAGTATCCCTGCAAAAGTGAGAAAGCTCCACTTTCACAAAATTGTGGAAAACAACAAAAACATTCTAAAAATTTCAACTTTTAACTGAGATTCTTTTCTTTTTCAGAGTATGTCCTGTGTATTGGTGCCTAGGAGCTTCCTTTCATCACTCACTCATTTATTACAATCAGCAGTTTAGAGGTGTGAAATATAAACAAATAATAGAGCTACACGATTTTTGCAATGAAATTGGATATTATTAGCCATTTTTTGTAGTGAACACACATGTATTATTCGAATATCGTAAACTACAACAAAAGATTTGGCATATATGTGAATATATATACGGAAGTAGGGAGAGAACCGTGAGTAATGCCATTAATTTCAGGTGTTACTCTTTGAGATATTTCAAACAAAAAATGTAATAAAATTTTTATCCTTTTCATTTTCTTTTCGAAATAAATATTGTTTTATATGGAACATTACAAAGCGTGTTTTGGAAAATCCATTGATTGGATTCTCTGTACCCTCAGTCAATTCAATAGAGCAGTGTATTATGATAGTAAATGATTAAAGAATTTCAGATTTTGTCCTTTAAATATGATGAAATTTGATGCGAACAAAGTGTAACATTGTAAATTTCTTTTCAGAACGAAAAGCTACATTTGTTCGGCTCAAAATTTCAGCACATTTAAAGAACTAAAATGAAATCATTTTCATTATTTATTATCATAATGCACTTCTCTCTTAAATTGACTGAACAATTTGGGAATTGATTCAACGGCTTTCACAGGATAGGCTATGAAATATTTCATATAAAACAATTTTTATCTCGAAAAGGGAATAAAAACGAACAAAATGTTATTGAACTTCTTTGTTTGAAATAACTCAAAGAAATTAATGACATTTCTCACGGTTCACTCTGTACATAGCTCCAGGAGATGCCTGCTTCTTGGGAGCTCAACTCCAATTCGACTGTAATTACTACTAATTGTTTGAATTCACAGCATGTTTGCATTAAAATATCGGGCATATTTGTTAACGAATGAAGGTAGTAAAACATTCATTTGTCAAAAATGTGGAGCCACCCCCTTTTTGCAGGGAGCCCTACAAATTTGCATGTCCTTTTCCTAGTTTCTTTTTTAAATTCATTACATATGTTTGTACATGTATATTTTGTTGAGAATAAACTTTGTCCGTAAGTACTACCCTGGATAAGGCCATATTCTGAATAAATAATTTAACGATGTTTCAACCCCAGATCTTATATTATGTCGAAATTAAACGTGGGCGAAAAATGGCCAAAAAAATTTTGCATGAAATATTCCATCAGGGTTACAGTAAACCTACGACACGGCTTCCAAAGCAGGGGAAAACATGAAAATTAATATATCTGTGTTTCAAATCAACCACCCACTGCTGGATTCGATACAGTGATTATCAAATGCAACGGCAAGCATGGTTGCAGCTGGACAATCGCGAATGAAGAGACGACGTTCAACATAAACTTGAAGAATGAGAATTCTGCTGAATTCACTTACGCTTACTGCTTAAAATTTCAAGTCTCTCCATATTACATGAAGTATTCTAAATTCAATTGTAGCAGCAACGTGTGAAAATTAATATCAGTATTTTAAATCCGCATATTTATGATAATTCAGAATTCCTCCATGGTCCGATGTTGCATGACTCTTTGTCACTTCGTAAGGTACACAAAACGCAAAACTTATAAATAATTAGTTGTTTGTTTTCATTTAAAGCGTACTCAAAATATAGGGGTATGTACATTTTTAACTAGTATCAATTTAGTAAAATTCAAAATTTAATTTCTACATAACCTGAATTAAATATCTGGTGGAACTCTTTTTACGGGGCTGAAGTAAAATGGTCCACGTGTCTGTCGACGATGAGACCAAGGGCTTGAGGCTCTAAGCCCGTGGTACTTATCACGCACTGACTTGTGTTGATGGCACCTGACTATAAGGAGCTGCATCAAGCTGGCAGATCTGTAACGCGAGGACAACAGGATAGGCTTGAGGCTCAGAGTCTGTGAACATTACAAGGCTAACATTGTACGGAATTGACCTGATTATCAGCGGCAGATCGGCAAGTAATTAAAAATATAAATTTTAGTACAGATAGTTTCAGAATCACAGTAGATTAATTATAATTAATAAGCTTTAATATGATATAACTCTCGATATGTCAAAAACATCATGCAAATTTGGCCCATTCTTGTTACAGGTAATCTATTTATGTAATCAAAATAATCATTATCGAGTGTCGAGAAGTGGTAAAATTGTGATATTGTAGAGAAAATTAAATTTAAATATTTCTAATTTAATTTGTTGATTTTATGGCCGGTTTAGATGGCCATGAAATGTGAACATAAATAAAACAAGATGTTATTCCATGGATATTTATTTCTTAATGGTTCTGAGATTAGTCGGCCATGATGTGGTATCTTATAACCTAACGAACTTGAAGTGTTTATTTTACGTAATTGTGTGCTGTCGTAGAAAAACATTGTATGATACACATTCGTAAAATTATTTTTTTGGTCCTCGTGTGTTTGTGAAACTTCGCTCCGTCTTGATTCACAAACTTCACACTCGTGTCAAAAGGAGAGCTTTTACGAACTTGTCTCATAATAACTATTTCTTACTACTGAACTACATAACGAATGATGGGTTTTACCAGTTCACTGTGAAGCATGCATATTCAGCAAAAAAAGAAAACAATCAACCATCTCATTACAGTGATACTTAGCCTCATTTTAAACTTTAAGGAATGATTGTATATAAGGTTTCCAGCGTAGCATTGTCCTTGTCAAAACCCAGTTAGTCACACAGTACCTCATTAATGCAATTGCAATCAAAAGCCTCCCTGCTAAAGTGAGATAACTCCACTTTCACAAACGTGTGGAAAACAACAATATCATTCTAAAAATTTCAAATTTTAACTGAGATTCTTTTCTTTTTCAGAGTATGTCCTGTTTATTGGTGTCTAGGAGCTTCATTTCATCACTCACTCTTTTATTACAATCAGCAACTTAGGAGTGCAAAATATGAACAATAATGGAGCTACACCAATTTTGCAATGAATTTGGTTACAATTAGCCATATTTTGTAATGAACGTACATATATTGTGCGAATATCGTAAACTACAACAAAAGGTTTGGCATATAAGTGAATATATATACAGAGGTAGGGCGAGAATCGTAATTAATTCCTTTAATTTCAGGTGTTACTCTTTGAGATATTTCAAACACAAAATGTGATAAAATTTTGTTTTATTTCTTTTCCTTTTAGAAATAAAAATTGTTTTATATGAAACATTACATAGCATGTTTTGAAAATCCATTGATTGATTTCTCTGTATCCTCAATACATTCAGCAAATTGTGAAAATTAATAATATCAGTATTTTAAATCCACATATTTTAGATAATTCAGAATTCCTCCTTGGTCCGATGTTGCATAACCCTTTGCCATATCGTAACGTACGCAAAGCGCAAAACTTAGAAATAGTTAGTTGTTTGCTTTCATTGAAATCGTACTCAAATTAAGGGGGTATGTACATGATTAACCGGTATAAATTTTGTAAAATTCAAAATTTAATTTCTACATAACCTGAATTAATTATCTGGTAGAACTATTTTTACGGAGCTGAAGTATAATGGTCCACGTGTCTGTCGATGATGAGACCAAGGGCTTGAGGCTCTAAGTCCTTGGTACTTATCACGCACAGACTTGTGTTGATGGGACCAGACTATAAGGAGCTGCATCAAGATGGCAGATCTGTAACGGGGGGACAACAGGATGGGCTTGAGGCTCAGAGACTGTGGAATTTACAAGGCTAACATTGTACAGAATGGACCTGATTAACAGCGGCAGATAGGCAAAAAAATAAACAAATAACCTTTATACACTTAGATTCATAACTGTTCTTTTCAGAATCATAGTAGATTGACAGTAATTAATAAGATTTAATTTGATATAACTCTCGATTTGTCAAAACATCATACACATTTCACCCATTCCTGTTACTGATAATCTATATATGTAATCAAAATAATCATTATCGAGTGTCGAGACGTGGCAAAATTGTGACATTGTACAGAAATTTAATTTAAAATTTCTAATCGCTTTGTTAACATTATGGCCGGTTTAGACGGCTGTAATTCCATGGATAGTTATTTGAATGCCTTCCTCAAAGAACGTTGTATATCAACGGCTTTTGCATATGATATACAAAGTTCTTTGAAGAGGTCTTCATTTCTTAATGGTTCTGAGATTAGACGGCCATGATTTGGTATCTTATAACCTCTCGAACTTGAAATGTTTATTTAATGTTAGTGTGTGCTGTCGTAGAAAAACTTTTTATCATACACATTCGTAAAGTTATCTTTTTGGTCCTCGTGTGTTTGTGAAACATGGCTCCGTCTTGATTCACAAACTTCACACTCGTGTCAAAAGGAAAGCTTTTACGAACTTGTGTCAAAATAACTATTTCTTACTACTGAACTACATAATGTATGGTGGGTTTTACGAGTTCACTGTGAAGCATGTATATTTAGAAAAAAAAGAAAACAGTGCACCATTTCTTTATAGTGAGTCTTAGCTTCATTTTAAACTTTAAGGAATGATTGGATGTAAGGCTTCCTTCGTGGTATAGTCCCTGTCAAGTCCCATTTAATCACATGGTACCTCATTAATGCAATTGCAATCGACAGTATCCCTGCTAAAGTGAGATAGCTTCACTTTCACAAACTTGTGGAAAACAAAAAAAAAACATTCTAAAAATTTCAACTTTAACTGAGATTCTTTTCTTTTTCAGAGTATGTCCTGGGTACTGGTGCCTATCAGCTTCATTTCATCACTCACTCATTTATTATAATCAGCAACTTAAGGTTGTAAAATATAAACAAGTAATAGTGCTACACAATTTTTGCAATGAAATTGGATATTATTAGCCATTTTTTGTAGTGAACACACATGTATTATTCGAATATCGTAAACTACAACAAAAGATTTGGCATATATGTGAATATATATACAGAGGTAGGGAGAGAACCGTAAGTAATGCCATTAATTTCAGGTGTTACTCTTTGAGGTATTTCAAACAAAAAATGTAATATAATTTTGATCCTTTTCATTTCCTTTTCTAAATAAAAATTATTTTATATACAACATTACATAGCGTGTTTTGGAATATCCATTGATTGGATTCTCCGTACCCTAAGTCAGTTCAATAGAGCAGTGTATTATGATAGTAAATGATTAAAGAATTTCAGATTTTGTCCTTTAAATATGATGAAATTTGATGCGAACAAAGTGTAACATTTTAAATTTCTTTTCAGAACGAAAAGCTACATTTGTTCGGCTGAAAATTTCAGCACATTTAAGGAACAAAACTGAAATTATTTTAATTATTTGTTATCATAATGCACTTCTCTGTTAAATTGACTGAACAGGTAGGGGAATTGAATTAACGGCTTTGACAGGATACGATATGAAATATTTCATACAAAGTAACTTTTATCTCGAAAAGGAAATAAAAACGAACAAAATGTTACTAAACTTCTTTGCTTGAAATATCTCAAAGAAATTAGTGACACTTTTGACAGTTCACTCTGTATATAGCTCCAGGAGATGCCTGCTTCTTGGGAGCTCAACTCCAATTCGACTCTAATTACGACGAAATGCTCGAAATCACAGCATGTTTGCACTAAAATATCGGGCATATTTGTTAACATATAAAACAATTAAAACATTAATTTGACCAAAAAGTGGAGCCAAACCCTTTTTGGTGAGAGCCCTTCAATTTTTCATGAGCTTTTCTTGGTTTCTTTTTAAATTCATTACTTGTGTTTATACATGTATATTTTGTTGAGAGTATAGGTAAAGTTGCCTATTTCCGTGATACTCCTAATCCCGTGGCACTTTTTTAAAAGTGACATTCAGTGAAGAAAAACATCACAGAATTAGGCACTGAGTCCGTAAGTGCTACGCTCGATAGGGGCTGATTCTGAATTAATAATTTAACGATTTTTCAACCGCAGAGATTATTTTGTGTCGAAATTAAACGTGGGCGAGAAATGGCCAAGAAACTTTGCATGAAATTTTCCATCTGGGATACAGTAAACATACGACACTGGATCCAAAGCAGGAGTAGACCTGCAAATTAATATATCTGTGTTTCAAATCAACCACCCCCTGCTGGATATTCGAAACAGTGACTATCAATTGCAACGGCTAGCATGGTAGCAGCTAGACAATCGAGAATGAAAAGAAGATATTCACTTACGCTTACTGGTTAAAATTTCAAGTCTCTCCATATTACATAAAGTATTCTAAATTCAATTGTAGCAGGAAAGTGTGAAAATTAATAATATCAGTATTTTAAATCCACATATTTATGATAATTCAGAATTCCTCCATGGTCCGCTGCTGCATAACTCTTTGTCACATCGTAATGTACACAAAGCGCAAAACTTAGAAATAATTAGCCGTTTGTTTTCATTTAAAGCGTACTCAAATTAAGGGGGTATGTACATTTTGAACTAATATAAATTTAGTAAAATTCAAAATTTAATTTCTACATAACCTGAATCTGGTGGAACTGTTTTTACGGGGCTGAAGTAAAATGGTCCACGTGTCTGTCGACAATGAGACCAAGGGCTTGAGGCTCTAAGCCCGTGGTACATATCAACGCACAGACTTGTGTTGATGGGACCTGACTATAAGGAGCTGCATCAATAAGGCAGATCTGTAACGCGAGGACAACATGATGGGATTGAGGCTCAGAGACTGTGAACTTTACAAGGCTAACATTGTACGAAATGGTCCTGATTATCAGCGGCAGATCGGCAAATAATTAAAAATATATCTTTAATACAGTTAGTTTCAGAATCACAGTAGATTAATAGTAATTCATAATCTTTAATTTGATATAACTCTCGATATGTCGAAACATCATGCACATTTGGCCCATTCCTGTTACAGGTAATCTATATATGTAATCAAAATAATCATTATCGAGTAACGAGAAGCGGTAAAATTGTGATATTTTACGGAAAATTAAATTTAAATTTTTCTAAGGGCTTTGTTGATTTTATGGCCGGTTTAGACGGCCATGAAATGTGGACATTAATAAAACAGGCTATAATTCCATGGATACTTATTTCTTAATGGTTCTGAGATTAGACGTCCATGATGTGGTATCTTATAACCTCTCGAACTTGAAATTTTTATTTAATGTAAGTGTGTGCTGTCGTAGAAAAAAAATTGTATGATACATTCGTAAAGTTATCTTTTTGGTTCTCGTGTGTTTGTGAAACTTGGCTCCTTCTTGATTCACAAACTTCACACTCGTGTCAAAAAGAGAACTTTTACGAACTTGTATCATAATAACTATTTCTTACTACCGAACTACATAATGAATGGTGGGGATTTACGAGTTCACTGTGAAGCATGTATATTCAGCAAAAAAAAAAAAACAATGTACCATTTCATTATAGTGAGTCTTAGCCTCACTTAAAACTTTAAGGAATGATGGGATGTAAGGTTTCCTGTGTGGCATTGTCCCTGTCAAATCCCATTTAATCACATGGTACCTCATTATTGCAATTGCAATCGAAAAGCTCCCTGCTAAAGTGAGATAGCTCCACTTTCACAAACTTGTGGGAAACAGCAAAATCATTCTAAAAATTTCAACTATTAACTGAGATTCTTTTCTTTTTCAGAGTACGTCCTGGGTATTGGTGCCTAGTAGCTTCATTTTATCACTCACTCACTTATTACAATCGGCAATTTAGGGGTGTAAAATATGAACAAATAATAGAGCTACACGATTTTTGCAATGAAATTGGATATAATTAGCCATTTTTTGTAATGAACACACATGTATTGTTCGAATAACGTAAACTACAACAACAAATATAGCATATATGTGAATATATGTACAGAGGTAGGGAGAGAACCGTAAGTAATGCCATTAATTTCATGTGTTACTCTTTGAGATATTTCAAACAAGAAAAAGTAATAAAATTTTGCTCGTTTTCATTTCCTTTTTGGAAAAAAAAATTGTGTTATATGAAACATAACATAGCGTGTTTTGGAAAATCCATTGACTGAATTCTTAGTATCCTCAGTGAATTCAATAGATCAGTGTATTATGACAGAAAATGATTAAAGAATTTCAGATTTTGTCCTTTTAATATAAAGGAATTTGTTGCGAACCAAGTGTAACATTGTAAAATTCCTTTTCAGAACGAAAAGCTACATATGTTCGTCTCAAAATTTCAGCACATTTAAAGAACAAAACTAAAATTCTTTCAATTATTTATTATAATAATGGACTGCTCTCTTAAATTGACTGAACAGTTTGGGAATTGAATCAACGGCTTTCACAGGATACGCTATGAAATATTTCATATAAAATAATTTTTATCTCGAAAAGGGAATAAAAACGAACAAAAATGTTATTGAATTTCTTTGTATGAAGCAACCCAAAGAAATTAATGACACTTTTGACAGTTCACTCTGTACACAGCTCCAGGGGATGCCTGCTTCTTGGGGGCTCATCTCCAATTCGACTGTAATTACTACTAATTGCTTGAATTCACAGCATGTTTGCACTAAAATATCGGGCAAATTTGTTAACGCATGCAGGAAGTAAAACATTAATTTGAACAAAAGTGGAGCCACCCACTTTTTGCAGGGAGCCCTTCAAATTTTCATATCACTTTCTTGGTTTCTTTTTAAAAATTTATTACATATGTTTGTACATGTATGTTTTCTTGAGAATAAACTGAGTTCGTAAGTACTACCCTCGATAAGGCCAGATTCTGAATAAATAATTTAACGATGTTTCAACCCCAGAGTTTATTTTATGTCGAAATTAAACGTGGGCGAAAAATGGCCAAGAAAGTTTGCCTGAAATGTTCCATCAGGGTTACAGCAAACCTACGACACGGGTTCCACAGCAGCGGAAAACATGCAAATTAATATATCTGTGTTTAAAATCAACAACCCCCTGCTGGATTCGATACAGTGACTATCAGATGCAACGGCTAGCATGGTTGCAGCTGGACAAACGCGAAGGAAGAGACGACGTTCAACATAAACATGAAGAATGAGAAGCCTACTGAATTCACTTACGCATACTGCTTAACATTTCAAGTCTCTCCATATTACATGAAGTATTCTAAATTCAATTGTAGCAGCAACGTGTGAAAATTAATATCAGTGTTTTAAATCCGCATATTTATGATAATTCAGAATTCCTCCATGGTCCGATGTTGCGTGACTCTTTGTCACTTCGTAAGGTACACAAAGCGCATAACACAGAAATAATTAGCCGTTTTTTTTTTCATTTAAAGCGTACTCAAATTGACGGGGAATGTACATTTTTTACTAGTATCAATTTAGTAAAATTCAAAACTTAATTTCTACATAACCTGAATCTGGTGGAACTGTTTTCAAGGGGCTGAAGTAAAATGGTCCACGTGTCTGTCGACGATGAGACCAAGGGCTTGAGGCTCTAAGCCCGTGGTACTTATCACGCACAGACTTGTGTTGATGGCACCTGACTATAAGGAGCTGTATCAAGCTGGCAGATCTGTAACGCGAGGACAACAGGATGGACTTGAGGCTCAGAGACTGTGAACATTACAAGGCTAACATTGTACGGAATGGACCTGATTATCAGCGGCAGATCGGCAATTAATTAAAAATATAAATTTTAATACAGTTAGTCTCAGAATCTCAGTAGATTAATTACAATTAATAAGCTTTAATTTGATATAACTCTCGATATGTCGATACATCATGCAAATTTGGTCCATTCTTGTTACAGGTAATCTATTTATGTAATCAAAATTATCATTATCGTGTGTCGAGAAGTGGTAAAATTGTGATATTGTAGAGAAAATTAAATTTAAATATTTCTAATTTAATTTGTTGATTTATGGCCGGTTTAGACGGCCATGAAATGTGAACATAATTAAACCACACAGTAATTCCGTGGATACACATTTCTTAATGGTGCTGAGATGTGGTATCTTATAACCTCTCGAACTTGAAGTGTTTATTTTACATAATTGTGTGCTGTCGAAGAAAAAATATTGTACGATACACATTCGTAAAATAATTTTTTTGGTCCTCTTGTTTTTGTGAAACATGGCTTCGTCTTGATTCACAAACTTAACACTCGTGTCAAAAGGAGAACTTTTACGAACTTGTCTCATAATAACTGTTTCTTACTACTGAACTACATAACGAATGATGGGTTTTACGAGTTCACTGTGAAGCATGTATATTCAGCAAAAAAAGAAAACTATGAACCATCTCATTACAGTGATACTTAGCCTGACTTTAAACTTTAAGGAATGATTGTATATAAGGTTTCCCCCCTAGCATTGTAACTGTCAACTCCCAGTTAGTCACACGGTACCTCATTAATGCAACTGCATTCAAAAGGCTCCCAGCTAAAGTGAGATAACTCCACATTCACAAACTTGTGGAAAACAACAAAATGATTCTAAAAATTCAACTTTTAACTGAGATTCTTTTCTTTTTCAGAGTATGTCCTGTGTTTTGGTGCCTAGGAACGTCTTTTCATCACTCACTCAATTATTAGAATCAGCAATTTAGAGGTGTAAAATATAAACAAATAATGGAGTTACACCAATTTTGCAATGAAATTGGTTATAATTAGCCATATTTTGTAATGAACGTACATATATTGTGCGAATATCGTAAACTACAACAAAAGATTAGGCATATAAGTGAATATATGTACAGAGGTAGGGCGAGAACCGTAAGTAATGCCATTAATTTCAGGTGTTACTCTTTGAGATATATCAAACACAAAATGTGATAAAATTTTGTTTGATTTCATTTCCTTTTCGAAATAAAAATTGTTTTATATGAAACATTACATAGCGTGTTTTGAAAATCCATTGCTTGAATTCTCTGTATCCTCAGTCAATTCAGCAAAGTGTGAAAATTAATAATATCAGTATTTTAAATCCACATATTTTAGATAATTCAGAATTCCTCCTTGGTCCGATGTTGCATAACTCTTTGCCATATCGTGAAGTACGCAAAACGCAATACTTAAAAATAATTAGTTGTTTGTTTTCATTGAAATCGTACTCAAATTAAGGGGGTATGTGCATGATTAACTGGTATAAAATTTGTAAAATTCAAAACTAAATTTCTACATAACCTGAATTAATTATCTGGTAAAACTGTCTTTACGGAGCTGAAGTAAAATAGTCCACGTGTCTTTCGACGATGAGACCAAGGGCTTGAGGCTCTAAGCCCTTGGTACTTATCACGCACAGACGTGTGTTGATGGCACCTGACTATAAGGAGCTGCTTCAAGATGGCAGATATGTAACGGGGGGACAACAGGGTAGGCTTGAGTCTCAGAGACTGTGGACTTTACAAGGCTAACATTGTACGAAATGGGCCTGATTAACAGTGGCAGATAGGCAAATAATTAGAAAATAACCTTAATACACTTAGTATCACAGCTGTTCTTTTCAGAATCATAGTATATTAGCAGTAATTAATAAGATTTAATTTGATATAACTCTGGAGTTGTCAAAACATCATACACATTTGACCCATTCCTGTTACTGATAATCTATATATGTAATCAAAATAATCATTATCGAGTGTCGAGACGTGGCAAAATTGTGACATTGTACAGAAATTTAATTTAAATTTTTCTAATCGCTTTGTTGATTTTATGGCCGGTTTAGACGGCTGTAATTCCATGGATAGTTATTTGAATACCTCCCTCAAAGAACGTTGTATATCAACGGCTTTTGCACATGATATACAAAGTTCTTTGAAGGAGGTCTTCATTTCTTAATGGTTCTGAGATTAGACGGCCATGATTTGGTATCTTATAACCTCTCGAACTTGAAATGTTTATTTAATGTTAGTGTCTGCTGTCGTAGAAAAACTTTTTATCATACACATTCGTAAAGTTATCGTTTTGGTCCTCGTGTGTTTGTGAAACATGGCTCCGTCTTGATTCACAAACTTCACACTCGTGTCAAAAGGAAAGCTTTTACGAACTTGTGTCAAAATAACTATTTCTTACTACTGAACTACATAATGAATGGTGGGTTTTACGAGTTCACTGTGAAGCATGTATATTTAGAAAAAAAAAGAAAACAGTGCACCATTTCTTTATAGTGAGTCTTTGCTTCATTTTAAACTTTAAGGAATGACTGGATGTAAGGCTTCCTTCGTGGTATAGTCCCTGTCAAGTCCCATTTAATCACATGGTACCTCATTAATGCAATTGCAATCGAAAGGCTCCCTGCTAAAGTGAGATAGCTCCACTTTCACAAACTTGTGGAAAACAAAAAAAAAACATTCTAAAAATTTCAACTTTTTCCTGAGATTCTTTTCTTTTTCAGAGTATGTGCTGGGTATTGGTGCCTATCAGCTTCATTTCATCACTCTCTCATTTATTACAATCAGCAATTTAAGTTTGTAAAATATAAACAAATAATAGTGCTACACCATTTTTGCAATGAAATTGGATATAATTATCCCTTTTGTGTAATGAACACACATGTATTGCTCGAATATCGTAAGCTACAACAAAAGATTTGGCATATATGTGAATATATATACAGAGGTAGGGAGAGAACCGTAAGTAATGCCATTAATTTCAGGTGTTACTCTTTGAGGTATTTCAAACAAAAAATGTAATATAATTTTGATCCTTTTCATTTCCTTTTCTAAATAAAAATTATTTTATATACAACATTACATAGCGTGTTTTGGAATATCCATTGATTGGATTCTCTGTACCCTCAGTCAGTTCAATAGAGCAGTGTATTATGATAGTAAATGATTAAAGAATTTCAGATTTTGTCCTTTAAATATGATGAAATTTGATGCGAACAAAGTGTAACATTGTAAATTTCTTTTCAGAACGAAAAGCTACATTTGTTCGGCTGAAAATTTCAGCACATTTAAGGAACAAAACTGAAAATATTTTAATTATGTGTTATCATAATGCACTTCTCTGTTAAATTGACTGAACAGGTAGGGGAATTGAATTAACGGCTTTGACAGGATACGATATGAAATATTTCATATAAAGTAACTTTTATCTCGAAAAGGAAATAAAAACGAACAAAATGTTACTGAACTTCTTTGCTTGAAATATCTCAAAGAAATTAGTGACACTTTTGACAGTTCACTCTGTATATAGCTCCAGGAGATGCCTGCTTCTTGGGGGCTCAACTCCAATTCGACTCTAATTACGCGAAATGCTCGAAATCACAGCATGTTTGCACTAAAATATCGGGTATATTTGTTAACACATAAAACAATTAAAACATTAATTTGACCAAAAAGTGGAGCCAAACCCTTTTTGCAGAGAGCCCTTCAATTTTTATGAGCTTTTCTTGGTTTCTTTTTAAATTCATTACTTGTGTTTATACATGTATATTTTGTTGAGAGTATAGGTAAAGTTGCCTATTTCCGTGATACTCCTAATCCCGTGGCACTATTTTAAAAGTGACATTCAGTGAAGAAAAACATCACAGAATTTGGCACTGAGTCCGTAAGTGCTACCCTCGATAGGGGCTGATTCTGAATTAATAATTTAACGATTTTTCAACCGCAGAGATTATTTTGTGTCGAAATTAAACGTGGGCGAGAAATGGCCAAGAAATTTTGCCTGAAATTTTCCATCTGGGATACAGTAAACATACGACACTGGATCCAAAGCAGGAGTAGACCTGCAAATTAATATATCTGTGTTTCAAATCAACCACCCCCTGCTGGATATTCGAAACAGTGACTATCAATTGCAACGGCTATCATGGTAGCAGCTAGACAATCGAGAATGAAAGGAAGATATTCACTTACGCTTACTGGTTAAAATTTCAAGTCTCTCCATATTACATAAAGTATTCTAAATTCAATTGTAGCAGGAAAGTGTGAAAATTAATAATATCAGTATTTTAAATCCACATATTTATGATAATTCTGAATTCCTCCATGGTCCGATGTTGCATAAGTCTTTGTCACATCGTAAAGTACACAAAGCGCAAAACTTAGAAATAATTAGCCGTTTGTTTTCATTTAAAGCGTACTCAAATTAAGGGCTATGTACATTTTCAACTAATATAAATTTAGTAAAATTCAAAATTTAATTTCTACGTAACCTGAATCTGGTGGAACTATTTTTACGGGGCTGAAGTAAAATGGTCCACGTGTCTGTCGACAATGAGACCAAGGGCTTGAGGCTCTAAGCCCGTGGTACTTATCAACGCACAGACTTGTGTTGATGGGACCTGACTATAAGGAGCTACATCAATATGGCAAATCTGTAACGCGAGGACAACATGATGGGATTGAGGCTCAGAAACTGTGAACTTTACGAGGCTAACATTGTACGAAATGGTCCTGATTATCAGCGGCAAATCGGCAAATAATTAAAAATATATCTTTAATACAGTTAGTTTCAGAATCACAGTAAATTAATAGTAATTCATAATCTTTAATTTGATATAACTCTCGATATGTCGAAACATCATGCTAATTTGGCCCATTCCTCTTACACGTAATCTATATATGTAATCAAAATGATCATTATCGAGTAACGAGAAGCGGTAAAATTGTGATATTGTACGGAAAATTAAATTCAAATTTTTCTAAGTGTTTGTTGATTTTATGGCCGGTTTAGACGGCCATGACATGTGGACATAAATAAAACAGGCTGTAATTCCATGGATACTTATTTCTTAATGGTTCTGAGATTAGACGGCCATGATGTGGTATCTTATAACCTCTCGAACTTGAAATGTTTATTTAATGTAAGTGTGTGCTGTCGTAGAAAAACATTGTATGATACACATTCGTAAAGTTATATTTTTGATCCTCGTGTGTTTGTGAAACTTGGCTCCGTCTTGATTCACAAACTTCACACTCGTGTCAAAAGATAGCTTTTACGAACTTGTCTCATAATAACTATTTCTTACTACTGAACTACATAATGAATGGTGGGGATTTACGAGTTCACTGTGAAGCATGTATATTCAGCAAAAAAAAAAAAAAAACAATGTACCGTTTCATTATAGTGAGTCTTAGCCTCAATTAAAACTTTAAGGAATGACGGGATGTAAGGTTTCCTGCGTGTCATTGTCCCTCTCAAATCCCATTTAATCACATGGTACCTGATTAATGCAATTGCAATCGAAAGGCTCCCTGCTAAAGTGAGATAGCTCCACTTTCACAAACTTGTGGAAAACAGCAAAATCATTCTAATAATTTCAACTATTAACTGAGATTCTTTTCTTTTTCAGAGTATGTCCTGGGTATTGGTGCCTAGCAGCTTCATTTCATCACTCACACATTTATTACAATCAGCAATTTAGGGATGTAAAATATAAACAAATAATAGAGCTACGCGATTTTTGCAATGAAATTGGATATAATTAGCCATTTTTTGTAATGAACACACATGTATTGTTCGAATATCGTAAACTACAACAACAAATATAGCATTTATGTGAATATATGTACAGAGGTAGGGAGAGAACCGTAAGTAATGCCATTAATTTCATGTGTTACTCTTTGAGATATTTCAAACAAGAAAAAGTAATAAAATTTTGCTCGTTTTCATTTCATTTTCGAAATAAAAATTGAGTTATAT
The DNA here is from genome assembly GCF_040183065.1 of Periplaneta americana. Lineage (NCBI taxonomy): Eukaryota > Metazoa > Arthropoda > Insecta > Blattodea > Blattidae > Periplaneta > Periplaneta americana. The sequence goes on along the minus strand of NC_091126.1, from coordinate 19,048,989 downwards.
GAAACATAACATAGCGTGTTTTGGAAAATCCATTGATTGAATTCTCAGTATCCTCAGTGAATTGAATGGAGCAGTGTATTATGACAGTAAATGATTAAAGAATTTCAGATTTTGTCCTTTAAATATGAAGGAATTTGTTGCGAACAAAGTGTAACATTGTAAAATTCCTTTTCAGAACGAAAAGCTACATTTGTTCGGCTCAAAGTTCTGCACATTTAAAGAACAAAACTAAAATTATTTCAATTATTTATTAACATATTGCACTTCACTCTTAAATTGACTGAACAGTTAGGGGAATTGAATCAACGGCTTTCATAGAATACGCTGTGAAATATTTCATATAAAACAATTTTTATCTCGAAATGGAAATAAAAACAAACAAGATGTTTTTGAACTTCTTTGTTTGAAATATATGAAAGAAATTAATGACACTGGTTACGGTTCACTCTGTACATAGCTCCAGGAGATGCCTGTTTCTTGGGAGCTCAACTCCAATTCCGCTGTAATTACTACCAAATGCTCGAAATCACAGCATGTTTGCGTATAAATAATGTTACAAATTACATGAGCTATTCGCTCTTAAAATCTGAAAGGCTATTTCATTTCTATCCTGTATAGATCGAGAGAGGTGTGGAAACAATTTCATGCACATAGGACAAAATTTGTGGAGGGAGATAGATTTTGAACATGAGCAAAAATTCAGAAACTAAAAACTCAGGAAAATGGAATTAAACAGCATATGTTGCAAGGGATTTAAAGCGCGCATGTATTTAAAAATGGCCATCGAAAGAAGTGGGCATAAGGAGAGAAAGTTTCTGAACTTTTTCGAGGAGCAACTGTAAGCATCGATATATTTATTTAAAGAGTAAAAACAAAGGAAGAAATATATTTTTTCGTGAAAATGTTATTATTTCATTTCGGTGTACCCTTAATTTGTGATTCCATAGGTATTCAAGGCCTGAGTTAAAGTGAATAATTTTTACCGGAGTGATATAAATATTTCCGTAAACATGTTCCAAAATATTTATTTGTTCAAACACTTGCTTAATATTTTATTTTTTAGAAAGAATCGAATAAAAAATACAGTTACGCGTAATTTGGTGTATTAAGCGATGGGCCTCCTCACAGCCCATACGTTGTGGAAGTGTCAACTATCACAAACGTCTTCCGCCATACGAAACTCCTTTTGATGAGAAAATCTAACTACCAACTGCCGATCAGTCGATAAAGACGGAGATGTAATGACAATGCCAGTTGATTTTAAATGAGCTACTACAACCTCATGCAGGGAAAACTAATTGACTTCACCAAACGAGACAAACTAAACAGTGTAACTTTGTAATCGGTACAAAATGATCGAAAGTAGCAAGGTCTCCCACAAGCCGAAGAACACAAGTACATCAAAACGTTTCATTTATGTATTGTGTATACAGTATCAATCAATCAATCAATCAATCACTCAATCAATGAATTCTAAAGTCTTCTCCTTGTGCCTTCAACGTTGTTCCTTTTTTCTGCAGTTCTTTGAAATTCGCTACAGTTTTTACACTTCATTCTACTGGGCATGTGTTGAATATATCTTCTTCTCAATCATCCTCTTTCTTTCTCGTCAAGTATTTTCCCCTCCAATAAATCAACTAAAAATGTGTTGTCTTACTATATGACCAATAAAATTTATACTATTTTCCGTAATATATTCATTAATGTTCTATTCCGTTTATTCTCTTTTAAACTTAAATATTTGTCACTGTATTTCTCCAATCGGTATTTAACATTCTGCTCCAAATCCATATTTCCGTGTGGCTTCCAAACGAACGTTTTTTTACTTTCAAATCTGTCAATTATTCCTTTCATAAAATAATACATGGCAGATAAAATACCTTTTCCCTTTATCAGCCTTTCTGAGCAAACTAGAAATTCCAATAAAAAGTATTTTTTCGGGAATAATTGTTTATTATTAGTGTAAGACATAAATAAGGCTCTAAAATTAAATATTCTAATGTTTTATTTCGAAGAGGAAAATATTTTACAGATTTTATCGGCATTGAATCTAAGTGGTCTTTGCTGGGTAATAGGTACTGTTTTTTTTCCCTAAAACTTGCAGCAATTACTCATACAGAGATCAGCTGTTAATGTACGTTTTTTTCAAGGAGCTATTGTTAAAATATTTTGAGTCTGCACTGTTAATTCCAGAGCTCCAGGATCAAGGAACTTTTTGCACTGTACTATATTGTTTTTGCCATTTATTTCCAGTAGTTTGAGTTAATAACAATTAATCTTATAGTTCAATGAATATTTTGACTTAGAAACGTCACAATTGTTTTTAAACTGTAAAAATGAAGAACATTAACTTATCTGTAACATCCGAGACAAAATCTGTGTAATAACAATTAATCTTATAATTCAATGAATATTTCGACTTAGAAATGTCACAATTGTTTTGAAACTGTAAAAATAAAGAATATTAACTCATCTGTAACATCCGAGACAAAATCTGTGTAATAAAAATTAGTCTTATAGTTCAATGAATATTTTGATTTAGAAATGTCACAATTGTTTTTAAACTGTAAAAGTGAAGAACATTAACTCATCTGTAACATCCGAGACAAAATCTGTGTAATAAAAATTAATCTTATAGTTCAATGAATATTTTGACTTAGAAGTGTCACAGTTGTTTTGAAACTGTAAAAATGAAGAACATTAACTCATCTGTAACATCCGAGACAAAATCTGTGTGATAAAAATTAATCTTATAGTTCAATGAATATTTTGACTTAGAAATGTCACAGTTGTTTTGAAACTGTAAAAATGAAGAACATTAATTCATCTGTAACATCCGAGACAAAATCTGTGTAATAACAATTAATGTTATAGTTCAATGAATATTTTGACTTAGAAATGTCACACTTGTTTTCAAACTGTAAAAATGAAGAACATTAACTCATCTGTAACATCTGAGACAAAATTTGTGTAATAACAATTAATCTTATAGTTCAATGAATATTTTGACTTAGAAATTTCACAATTGTTTTTAAATGTAAAAATGAAGAACATTAACTCATCTGTAACATCCGAGACAAAATCTGTGTAATAAAAATTAATCTTATAGTTCAATGAATATTTTGACTTAGAAATGTCACAGTTGTTTTGAAACTGTAAAAATGAAGAACATTAACTCATCTGTAACATCCGAGACAAAATCTGTGTAATAAAAATTAATCTTATAGTTCAATGAATATTTTGACTTAGAAATGTCACAATTGTTTTTAAACTGTAAAAATGAAGAACATTAACTCATCTGTAACATCCGAGACAAAATCTGTGTAATAAAAATTAATCTTATAGTTCAATGAATATTTTGACTTAGAAATGTCACAGCTGTTTTGAAACTGTAAAAATGAAGAACATTAACTCATCTGTAACATCCGAGACAAAATCTGTGTAATAAAAATTAATCTTATAGTTCAATGAATATTTTGACTTAGAAATGTCACAGTTGTTTTGAAACTGTAAAAATAAAGAACATTAATTCATCTGTAACATCCGAGACAAAATCTGTGTAATAACAATTAATGTTATAGTTCAATGAATATTTTAACTTAGAAATGTCACACTTGTTTTCAAACTGTAAACATGAAGAACATTGACTCATCTGTAACATCCTAGACAAAATCTGTGTAATAACAATCAATCTTATGGTTCAATGAATATTTTGACTTAGAAATGCCACAATTGTTTTGAAACTGTAAAAATGAAGAACATTAACTCATCTGTAACATCTGAGACAAAATCTGTGTAATAACAATTAATCTTATAGTTCAGTGAATATTTTGATTTAGAAATGTCACAATTGTTTTGAAACTGTAAAAATGAAGAACATTGACTCATCTGTAACATCCTAGACAAAATCTGTGTAATAACAATTAATCTTATAGTTCAGTGAATATTTTGATTTAGAAATGTCACAATTGTTTTGAAACTGTAAAAATGAAGAACATTAACTCATCTGTAACATCTGAGACAAAATCTGTGTAATAACAATTAATCTTATAGTTCAGTGAATATTTTGATTTAGAAATGTCACAATTGTTTTGAAACTGTAAAAATGAAGAACATTGACTCATCTGTAACATCCTAGACAAAATCTGTGTAACATCCGTGACATGGAAGAAACAGCTATAAAATATTTACCGATTACGTTTTTGTTAACTAACGCCATGAATTTACATAGCTTTCACATGGACATTATGAGAATGAATCTCTTTTTGCTTGAGGCGGAAACCTGAGTTTTACACTTTTGTTAATACGGTGTGAAGCGAGTTCACGAATCTTGTAACATCCGTGGCGGAATCCTTTCTTTATTTTCTGCAATAATAATAAATTTTATTCCACAACTTTTTTCTGTAAAATGATTCTGATCTTCTAAATTGATTCTAATAATAAAAGTTGGCGAAAGTCATTTCATTTTCAATATGAAGGTAGAGTTTGAAAACAGTAAAACAACTGGAATGGCTGTTATTTGGATGTTTATGTGGCGGAAAGTCAGTAACGATATTTTATTAATGAAGGCTTCTTTAGCTAAAACATTTTCTACTTTAATATTTCGACAGTACTTCTTATATTATGCGTATTTTTTTTTTTTACCGGCCACAGGCCATTTTCCTAAAGTTTTCTTTTGTGTCTCATTTTCTGTTTTCAGTTTTGCTTAAACTAATACGTACACAACACCCATGTCCGTGGCGGGACTCGAAGGCACAACCATTCGGACCAAACGATAGAGTCATGCCGTGCCTCTGCCGCTTGCGCCACCCAGGCCTGCAACGTAATGAGACCGCAAAAGGTAACAGAACTGACTAATTTCTTCTATTTCAACATATCCAACTTGCACATCGTATCTTCACCACTAAGAATTTGATCTTCTCAAATATGTATACAGTATATTAACTTAAGCAGCATTAACATCGTTTTATGGAAGTGATTTCTAAGTTATGAAACGTATCCGGTTTCGCGGCTAGACGCCCTAACCGTTACTCCACAGGTGTGTGCTTTTTTACTGTTACAACTGATTATCGAGTAAATAACAATTTTGTGCTTTTATTTTCAAATAAATATATACTTTTTCATGAAAGTTATTATATTTCAAGAGCATCATCCCCGTATAAAATGACAGATAGATATGGAATATCAACAAATTCCGTCCAGTAGTTCAGTTGATATCGCTGTACACAGATAAGTAGACAGATGGCTTAATCGAAGCCACATTTCCAACAACAGTGGTGATCAAGAAGTGTGTTTTCACGATAATACCATGCGAACTTTCTCAGCCAATGAACGAGCTCGTTGATGCTAGATTGACCAATGAGATTCGAATTAAACTGATAGTTAAAAGTATGCTGCTCAAAATTAATAAGCGATAGTTTTTCCTCCTCTGTTCATTTGTTTTATTCGCAATGTCTCTATTTCGATGTATCGGCAATCAAGCAATTACGTGAGACTCGCAGTGTCAACATGTAGTAATAGTAGTAGCACTAGTAGTAGCAGTAGTAGTAGTAGTAAAGTACTTACACTCCTCCGGGAAGTATAGGGCCCTTGTGAAAACATGCCATCTTACTCTATTTTTAGCCATAGCTTTGACTTCATTCCAACGCCATCCAAGTTGTTCTGCTTCTCTTCTAACGGTGTTGCTCCAGGTGACTCTAGGCCTACCAACTTTCAAAAGCTGTCCTAGCGATATTACCCTTTTCTCTCCGCAACACATACCCAATCCATCTCCACTTCCTATACTTTATCTCTTTCCATATTTCTTGCTGAGCAGTAATTTTAAGGAGATTTTTATTTGAGATGGCCTTAGGCCACCATATTCCCATTATGATTCCCATGAATACTTGCAATTTCTTTTTAATTTTATATTCTATTTTGAATCTTCCGTACACTACTTTTAACACTTGAATATAATTAATTGGTTAACTCGCGGACTTACTCGTGTTAATTATGTAAGATTTGTGCGGCTCACAGCTGTTTCAGTGCTTCACGCACCATCCTCAGAGCGTACTAGATCTCGGCGTCATCTCGAACTTCTCTGCCTGTTATGTGGGTGTGTTTGATTGTAGAAAGGTGTTGAAGTGTGGAGTCAAATAGTGTGTGTGTGTGTGTGTACACACCCCAATCAAATTCTCAACACATAGATCAATTTCAGTACACACACACACTATTTGACTCCACACTTCAACACCTTTCTACAATCAAACACACCCACATAACAGGCAGAGAAGTTCGAGATGACGCCAATATCTAGTAGGCTCTGAGGATGGTGCGTGAAGCACTGAAACAGCTGTAAGCCGCACAAATCTTACATAATTAACACGAGTAAGTCCGCTAGTTAACCAATTAATTATAATTTTATATGTTTCTTTCCAAGTTTCACATCCGTATAGCAGAATAGATTTTAGATTAGTATTAAATATCCTTATTTTGATTCTTGAAAAGATTTGTTTGGATTTCCAGAAATGTTCTAGTTGTGAGGAGGCAGCTTTGCTTTCCTAATTCTTGCATTTACGTCTTCATCAGAGCCCCTTGTTTAGAAATTATACTTCCTGAAGTATGTAAGTACTTTCATTTGGGTTTCTTTGATGTAGTAGTTTAAGAAGTGCGGGTCATCAGCCCACAGCTTCCGATTCCGGTGATGGGGCTGCCATCCAGGCATCCGGACCTGCAGTCCTCGGTTCTTGAGGCGGGGTTAGGGCATTTCCTCCCTAACCCAAGAGTTATGGTTACCCGCCATTACTCGGGTGGCTGTCTGCAGTGGAAAATCCACTGGGCGATGAGGTCGCCACATCCCTACGCCATGTAATAATAATAACAATAATAATAATAATAATAAATTACAATAATTGCACAATTAATTACTTTAAGTGAAACTGTTTACAATAAAATTAAACCTGATGAAAATGATAGATAAGCAATGATAAGAGTTCAAAATAAAGTGTTATAACCTCAAATGTTCAGTTGATTTTATTCCAAGGAGCCTCTTATTCTTATCATCTCTGCTTCATTCGACTGTTTTTCTGGATCTTATTATTATAACCTCGAATGTTTAATTGTTTAGAATTACAGTTGTTCGCATTGGGATTATTTTCTGAATACAATTCGTGACAATTGTTATCCCCAGATAATTTAATTTCGCTTTACGTTTCCTGTCAATAGATAATTATTTCGACCGGAGGTCTTGAAATAATTATCATGACAACAAGCATTAATTAAGCTCAATTAAATTACTGGAAAACTATCAGCTCTCATAATGCACTGCTCAGTATGGGTTTCGCTGGCTATAAGCTAAGCAGTGTTTTTTGTCAAGTTTTCCACGCTGATTATTAATATGAAATTAGATTTCGCCTATCATGTCAGAATTTTCCAAAAATCTTATATGTTCATTTTAATAAAATATAATTACTTTGTAAGTGTTTTTAAACTTTGGAACTTTGTATAACTTTTACAGGTACAAAATATTTTCCTCTAGTCTTTTAAACTCATCATTCATCACAGGAAGAATAACACCTTGAAAAGTTTCAATGCCCCTCACCTGTATACACCTTCTTTTGTTGTATTTCCCCTTATTTTAGACTTGTTAAAACACTCGGAGACGGAATGTCTGAGGCTCTACTGTATTGTCCTTAAATATCACGTGTAGATATCATAAAACGTGCTAAATTACTGTTTGTCCCGGATTATATTGGGTATGTGTATACATTAATTTATAAGATCCAAAATATTTTGCTAATAAATTTTTCGCGAGAAATTGTGGGTATGATTTAACCCCGCCCTAAAAATAACTTTGGCGAATAGAATTCCAGTTTTTAGACAAGATTATTGTGTGACCTATTTTGGTCATTCAATCATAAGTAGTACTTTATTTATTCGTTTACACCCTAAGCCCCTACAACCTACTCTCTTTCAGTTGTGCGTGCAAACCTTATGTTATGAACTTCAGTTTACTAAAGTTTTGGACAAAAACAGTCATTGTTTTAGGTATCTTTGTGGTAAATTTCCTTCGCTTACTCATGAGAAACTAAAAGCAGGAATTTTTGTAGGTCCCTAAATACGCAAATTAATCTTAGACAGTGAATTTGTAAATGTGATGAACGACATGGAGAAAAATGCTTGGAATGGTTTCATAATGGTAGTTCACAATTTCCTAGGGGATTATAAAGATCCTAATTTTAAAGAAATGTTAGAAGATATATTGGAGAGTTTCAGAATCCTGGGCTGCAATATGAGTGCAAAGGTTCATTACCTACATGTCCACCAGTGTTATTTTCCTGAAAATCTAGGCACTTTTAGTGAAGAACGTGGCGAAAGATTTCATCTGGACATAAAAGAAATAGAAACTACGGTCCGTCCCAGGATTCTGTGGAGTAACTTCGCGCATATGGGGGCGGAGTCTATCTGTGCTGGAATGTATTGCGGGCAGTATCAGCTCGAGTCCGCTAAGTGATAAGTTGCTCGTAGTAGAAGGTAAAGTAGAGTTCAGATAGAAATTATTCCCTCCTGCAAGCGACTGCTCGCTTCGTTCTAGCAATACCTCCCCCCAGAGCGGTCATTGGCCCTAGCCTTCCCACATACTGCTTGCGCAGAGGTCTTGTTTCGTGTTTCTACTCCACAGATGCCTGGGACGGACCACAGATATCAAGGAAGTGGAATGTAAGTATGATGGCTGATAACTGGTCGATGCTTAAGAGAGATTTTCTTCCGAAACCACTTCCAGAAAGTCAAGAAAACGGAATTTTCAAGCAAAGTGATCTACAAATATGGTCAGGGTAAGTTACAAAAGAGTAAATATTATGCTACTAGCTGGGACGGACCACAGATATCAAAGGAAGTGGAATGTAAGTATGATGGCTGATAACTGCTCAATGCTTAAGAGAGATTTTCTTCCGAAACCACTTCCAGAAAGTTAAGAAAACGGAATTTTCAAGCAAAGTGATCTACAAATATGGTCAGGGTAAGTTACAAAAGAGTAAATATTATGCTACTAGCTTTATTACTCAGTTATTAGTTTCAATTTTATCACCAAATGTTATTTATGCATGTTTAACAAACATAAACATGGAAATGAAATGAAACTTCATTATATTTTCGTTTTTATGATTTGTGGAAAATTCTGACGTGATGGAGCAGTATGGAGATCAGTTTCGAATTCAGAACGAAAAATCTGATAGGAATCACCTATGAGACCTAATTCAGCAGAAAAAAGTTTCAAAATGCAGGATTGTATTATACTGTAGAAGAAAATCTCGAAACATATTTTTCTGCATCGCCATACTTTCTCTGATGAGTGGAAAATAGTTCAAATCCATATACAATAGAAGCAATATAACCTAGATAAATGACATCGTTGTGACAAGAAACTGTTCTCAAAATGTATTACTCATCTGAATTACTCCGCATCTGAAAATAAAACGGGCAACTTATTGCAGAACATTGGAAATTTTCTCACACTGTACTGCAAACGATACATAATTCATGGATGGAAAATATTTAATGACACAAAATTTAATTTCTGTAAGATTGGGTGTACACAAATGAGAAGAACAGCATCTTGTGTATTGTAACAGTAATGGGATAAAATCTATCATTTCATCATTTCACAAAGGAGGCATGTAAATAGATTCTATGTTTATGATTGCAATACAAGAGTTTCTCAGCGTGGTATCTGTTTCACAGTAGAGAAGGCAGTTTTATTGATCTTGCATCGGAATCCATATTCCATTCTACGGATGTCTGGTCCGTCGAACGAAAGGGGGGGATGAAAGAAGACTTGGAATCTAAGTTTCGAGGAACGGGATATGATTGCCTTAATTAATGTGGAAGCGTACAATTTCACACACAATCATCTCGAACATCGCTAACGAAATTAATTTACTTTGTCCATGCTGACAGGTGTTGCAACGCAAAAACTGGTATGATGTTCTCAAGCAACGATGTGAAATCGGTTTCTCTGTGACTCTCTGAATTGAAGAGCTTGTTGCAATAGAATGCAAAACAGTAATGATAATTTTACTGGTGAATATACTTTGAAATTCATAAAAATGAAAGAATATCATAGTAGTTTTTATATTTATTATTAGTATCACTGTCAATATTATTATTATTATTATTATTATTATTATTATGTGAGTTGAAGCTGCCTTGTTTCATTTTCCTGCCCTAGCACAAGAGCCATATCCCTTCAAACCTATTAAAATTTCATATTGCTGTCTCCAATTTTTTTTTTTTTTAATTTTCGGGCACTTCTAACTCTAAAATAAATTTGATCCGTGCATATTTTTTTTATAGAAATCTAATTTCGGCAGATATTAAATTAAGAAATTTTCGAGAAACCTCTTTTTATAAATTCCTCGGTTCTCTCTATCTTCGGTTCTACTCGTTCATATTATTTAGTCATTAGTCTTGGGCTCAGATGAAAGGTGAAACTCCCAGTTAAATAATGAGATATTCTACATATCAGGATTTATGGCTTGTCCATTTCTTTCACTGGACCCCTCAGTAATTTCCGAACAGAATTATGTTTTTATTTTATTGTTATTGACATTACAAATGAATATGCTGGGTATTTATTAATTATATAAAAAATGCTTATTCTAATGCATGCGTGAACATTGTGTGTATCATTCAACTATTATTGCTGACGTAATTTCTGGCACGAACAAAACCCCACCACTGGAATACTTCATACCCGCAGCAGCCACAGTTGCACTAGCGTGCATTTCTTACCGCAGGTAAGAGACGCTAGTCCGAGAGTGCACTGTGCTGATGTCCGCTGTTACAAGGCATCATCCCAGCCTCGTCTGTGGTTCAAGTTTTAGCGCGCTGGTCTTCTATCTAGGAGGACCGGGTTTGATCCCCAGGAAGGTCGTGATGAAATATGTGATAAACAAAGCAGACATTGAAGAGGGTTTACTCGAGGAATTCTCATTTCCCTCTGACATTCCACTAATACTCTCCACTTTACCCTCACTTCATCTACGTTTGCAAATCTGCAATAGTAGAAATAGTTTGGGGTGAAATTTTCGGGGTAGTATGGATTTCCGATGCTGATATAGGAAGGGTTTGAGGCTCCGTTCCCCTGGGCTATATCAAGCAACTCATGGTTCTATAAGGGACTGAAGCAGAATGACACACCTGTCAGCGTCGAATTCACATATGTTACCGGGGCCACCTGCCAGACTTGGACAATCATCGCACATTGGGCCAAAACGTGCCTCAGTGTACTGACCTGTCCTGGCTCCAGCCAATGCATCATACCTAGGATTCGCGTTACGGACTAAGCTTTGTTCGAGGTCTCAGAGGGAAGGTATTTTCTCATGAAATTTTGGCCAGTGTACGGGACCGGTGTCCATCCAGCATTGTGACGAATTTCGGGAGCTACGATAGGTAGCGAAATCCGGTTGCGAAGAAAACCAGCTACTATAACAGCTTGGAGGATCATCTCATCATGCTGATCACATGATACCTCCGTTCTGGTTGGATGATCGTTCACCTCTTCTTAGGCAGCCTGCTGGTCAACCTTGGCCTTTCATGGACTATTCACCCCACAAATTATGGGCTGTTCGCCCTACAAATTAATATTATTATTATTATTATTATTATTTTTATTGTTATTATTATTATTATTATTATTACTATTATTTATATTATTATTAATATTGTTCTAATTTTAATATAATCAACCAGTAGAAAAAGAATTCAGAATTCTGCAATAAGTCCAACGGGATGTGTACACACTGGATCAAATGTGTCATCACCTTTCTTGTAACAGAAAAACAATTGCAGTTTTTTCGACATTCTAAACATCGCTGGTATCAGTTCCTGGATTACGTGCATGGAAAATACAGTATGACTCGGAAACTGAAAGTGTGATATCGAGAAAAATGTTTCTTTGCCAACCATATGAGGAAATAGTGGTGAAATCGTGGTTGAAAGTGAGATTGAAATTACCGGGATTGCATCGTTAACTCAATGGGAAAATTCAGAAAAAATGTTGGCACTAAAGATGGAGAATAAGAAGAAGAAGAAGAAGAAGAATGTCCAGTATCTCAGAAATACGGAAAACGTACTGTGTGCCAAATATGCCCTCCAAAGAAGAAGCGAATAACTCAGTCCTATTGCAAACGCTGCAGAAAACCATTCTGTAAAAAAACAGAGTTTTACTGCGTCTTAACTGCAAGGAGGGCAAAAGATAGCTTAATATTGGTAGCATAAACATGTAACATTAACTTCAGTAGAAAATAAATGTGCAGTGAACAGAAATTCCTAGCTTCTTAAGATGTGAAAACAGGTAGTAAAATTTACGACAGTTTACCTATTGTGTAAGGCCTACATTAAACTTATTATCTGTCCAGCGTTAAATATGCTCCAATGAACCTCGTGTGGCGTGGAAATAAATTTCTACGATAAAAAGCAACTAGGACAATAGATGCTTTCTCATTTGAATACCTCAGCCACGTTTTTTTTTTTTTTTTTTTTTTTTTTTTTTTTTTTTTTTTTTTTTTTAGAAAACGAAACAATCTGTGTGCTCCCTGGATTACGTGCATAGAAAATATGACTCGGACAAATGAAAGTGTGATATCCAAAAAATTGTTTCTTTGCCAGCTATCTGAGGAATTAGTGGTAAAATCGTGGTTGAAACTAACATTGAAACTACCGGAGTTGCATCGTTAACTCAATAGGAAAATTCAGAAGAAATGTTGGCACTGAAGAAGAAGAAGAAGAAGAAGAAGAAGAAGAAGTAGCAGTAGAAGAAGATTAGTGTCCTGTACCTCAGAAATACGGAAAACGTACTGTGCCCAATATGCCCTGCAAAAAAGAAGCGAATAGCTCAGTCCTATTGCAAACGCTGCAGAAAAAAAATTTTGTAAAAGAATACAGAATTTTACTGCGTCTTAACTGCAAGGAGAGCAAAAGACAGCTTAATATTGCTAGCATAATCATATAACATTAATTTCAGCAGAAAATAAATGTGCAGTGAACAGAATTTCCTAGCTTCTTGAGATGTGAAAGCAGGTAGTAAAAATTACGACCGTTTACCTATTGTGTAGGGCCTACATTAAACTTATCATTATCTCTCCAGGATTAAATATGCTCCAACTAACCTCGTGTGGCGTGGAAAGAAGTTTCTACGATACAAAGCAACTAGGACAATAGATGCTTCCTCAGTTGAATGCCTCAGTCACGTGTTTTTTTGTGAACTACAACTCTTCGCTGAGTTTAGAAAACGAAACAATCTGTGCTTCCTGGATTACGTGCAAAGAAGATATGACTCGGAAAAATGAATTTGTGATATCGAGAAAATTGTTTCTTTGCCAAATATGTGAGGAATTAGTGGTAAAATCGTAGTTGAAACTAACATTAAAACTACCGGGGTTGCATCGTTAACTCAATAGGAAAATTCAGAAAAAATGTTGGTACTGAAGAAGAAGAAGAAGAAGAAGAAGAAGAAGAAGAAGAAGAAAAAAAAGAAGAAGAAATAGCAGTAGAAGAAGACGAAGAGTAGTGTCCTGTACCTCAGAAATACGGAAAACATACTGTGTGCCAAATATGCCCTCCAAAGAAGAAGCGAATAACTCACTCCTATTGCAAACGCTGCAGAAAACCATTTTGTAAAAAAACAAAAACACAGAGTTTTACTGCGTCTTAACTGCAAGGAGGGCAAAGGACAGCTAATATTGGTAGCATAATCATGTAACATTAAATTCAGTAGAAAATAAATGTGCAGTGAATAGAATTTCCTAGCTTCTTAAGATGTGAAAACAGGTAGTAAAAATTAGGACCGTTTACCTTTTGTGTAGGGCCTACATTAAACTTATCATTATCTCTCCAAGGTCAAATATGCTCCAACGAACCTCGTGTGGCGTGGAAAGAAGTTTCTACGATACAAAAGCATATGGGACAATAGATGCTTTCTCAGTTGAATGCCTCCGCCACGTTTTTTTGTGAACTACAACTCTGCGCTGATTTTATACAACGAAACAATCTGTGCTTCCTGGATTACGTGCATAGAAAATATAATCGGAGAAATGAAATTGTGATGTCGAGAAAATTGTTTCTTTGCCAAATATGTGAGAAATTAGTGGTAAAATCGTGGTTGAAACTAACACTGAAACTACCGGGGTTGCATCGTTAACACAATAGGAAAATTCAGAAGAAAATTTTGGCACTGAAGAAGTAGAAGTAGAAGAAGAAGAGTAGTGTCCTGTACCTCACAAATACGGAAAACATGCTGTGTGCCCAATGTGCCCTACAAACAAGAAGCGAATAACTCAGTCCTATTGCAAACGCTGCAGGAAACCATTTTGTAAAGGAACACAGAGTTTTACTGCGTCTTAACTGCAAGGAGAGCAAAGGACAGATAATATTGGTAGCATAATCATGTAACTTTAAATTTTGTAGAAAATAAATGTGCAGTGAACAGAATTTCCAAGCTTCTTAAGGTGTGAAAACAGGTAGTAAAGATTACGACCTTTTACCTTTTGTGTAGGGCCTACATTAAACTTATCATTATCTGTCCAGGGTTAAATATGCTCCAACTAATCTCGTGTGGCGTGGAAAGAAGTTTCTACGATACAAAAGCATCTGGGACAATAGATGCTTTCTCAGTTGAAATCCTCATCCCTGTGTTGGTTTTGAACTACAACTCTTCGTTGATATTAGACAACACAACAACATCAGCTTCAACCTTTAAGGAATTGTGTTAGTTAACACTCATTAGCAATCGTAATGTTGCAGGTAGCGTAATTCCTTTTCATTTATTAGTGCATATTTATTGACATATTTTGCACATTTTAAGGACACATTTAATGTATATTTAGTAGTTTTTACGGCAAGAACTTCTAATAGTCATGTTTTATAACAACGGGTTAAAAATAATAATAATAGAGATGTGCATGTCATCTTATGCGACAATGAAGATAACATTAGGATGTTCAACATGTCCCAAAATCTCATTTTCGCCAAAAATTGACATGACGCTTTGCCTTGGAAACATAAGATACAATTTATAACTTAAAGTATGCATACTTAATTACTTTAAAATGATGTAAAACTGCCGTGAACAAAGCGGTAATAAAAATTTTTAATGTACTCTTATGGAGCCAAATTTCAGCATAAAAGTAAAAAGTATTTTAATGTTACAGATTTCGGAGGTAATAGCATTCGCCGAAGGATCTAAAATTGCACAGTCCGAATTATAATAACTACGAATCTGCAAGATTCATTGTTATCGACAGAGAAAACGCTCATGCGGTATCCATTCATTCGTATGCAGTGTCCAGCTCCTCGCCGCAGACAAGCACGTGTACGTTGGAGAATTCCTGATTGCTCAGGAATCTGCTGACAGGCATTCACAATCAGTTAATGTAGCTTCTCCACATCAATGATTAGCCTTGAGTACACCAAAGTCCTTAAAGGCCCGGTCAAACAGAACGCGGACGGGAGGACCGCAGTCCGCCACGGACTGAGGAAGTCAAACAGAACGCGGACAGTGCAGGACGAACCAGTGTGGAAACAATTGTTGCCAAGTGCAGTACTCATCATATTTTCTCGATTTGTTCTTAAATTTGTTTGAAATTGTACTTTTACATTCGTTTTTTCTCCTGTATTAATTAACATGTCCAGCAGCTCCTCAGATGAAGAAGTATTGCTTCTTCAGTTCGCTTTCAGCGTATTCCGAATCTCACCGGACTGGTGGACAACAATGACGCCACGCTGCAGCGAAATAGAACAAAACTGCTGGAAGGATCGATGGCTGTCATGGCGACTGCATAAGTGGTTATCTGTGCTACGCTAGCAAAATTTTTCGAAATTTCCGTACTGCCATCTCGTTCAAAGAAAAGAGATCATAAACAACTTATGTCTTGAACCGGTAGTAATAACTGGTCCGTTGATATGTTCGCTCATAAGCCATTAACATATTGTTTTTACATTGCGCTCATTACAAACAATACAGCAGAACTAAAGCAGAACACACCGCCATGGCACAACAGTGCACGATGTCATTCGTCTGCTAATTCTCGCCCTATACAAGAACCGATCAGATTCACTGATGGCGGCTGATGGAGACTGCCACCACCTCTGCAAGCTGATGGCACAGGCGCGACACCGGTGGAGCATCAATGACATCGTCGGTGGAATTCGGAACACCGTGATGCCATCGGATTGCTCACCGTTGAGATTCGGAATACGCTCTTTGAGCCGATCATTAAAGCGGAAAAGGAAAAAGAAGTGGGCGCATGAAATAAATGAAAAAAGAGGGAAACTAGGCGAATTTCACAGACTGTGTAATGAACTGAATTCATTTGAAGACCGTTTTTACGACTATTTTCGAATGTCTAAACAACAGTTTGAGGAATTACATAGCCTTATAGGATCAAAAATATTGAAAATGACAACAAACTGGAGGAGACCGATTGGAACGAAGAAAAGACTATCGATCTGCTTGAGGTAAATAAAAGATTTTCGTTTGTTTTTTAAACTGTATTTAATACTAATCAACTGAAAAATAAGTATTGATATAGAAAAGAAAACACGACTCAGAAAACAGTATTATTTCGTAGACAAAATTACTATTGAGAAGTACTGTTATTTCCCTCTTGCGGTTTATTTGCGAGCTGCAGTACGTTTTCGTACAAATCTTTTAGAGAAGAAACAATAGTGGTCTAAAACCTAATGACATCGGAGATGTGGTAGCTACCTCCAGGTCAGTATAATTAATTTTACTGGAAGGATTATGTATATAATCAGGATTATCTGACCACGATGAGTTGGTTGAAAGAAAAGGAGGCGACGGAGGTGGAGTTTGGATACCGCGTATCATATAAATGAGCATATTCCCGCACAAATTCAATTAATTTTTCCGTTTTATAGGCCATTTTCTACGAGATGTCCGCCGCGAACTCTGTGGAAAAACACAACTGCCTATCAGTCCGCCGCGAACCAGACTATACTGTTTTCGCTATAAGAAAAATCCTAATGTAAACATAAGCACATTGTTGTCGTACCCGTGATTGGTTCCCAGTAGAAACACTCACATGACGCAGGAAAATATAGTTCGTGTTTGGAAACCAAATCTTGTATTATTTGAAAATAAAAAATTGAATTCTAGTTATTAAATACAATGAAACATTTCACTTCACTCATAAGTAAAACGCTATGTAAAAGAAAAGCTACTTTTATATTTTATTATGTACTATGAACGCGAATGAATACCAACAGTAATACCGAGGTAGTCTGTTCTTGTAACAAGCTGGCGTCACTTGAGCTCGTAGTTTACGTAAGCACGTGGTACTGAAGTATGGCTTCTGCATTCTCAAATATCCGTTGTGAAGACATAAGACTTAAAAATAATTTAATTACAGTAAATATAAAATAAATGTTTCCTAAGCAAACGAATGCATAGTAGTAAGGTTAGGCCTACTTGACAAGTAACGGGAAATGTTTAACATGAAACAGAATGTACAACAGTAGGCGGGAACACATACTGAGAATCTATGGCGCCAAACAGCGGCCAATGAAGCCTCACTTCAGTCACGTGCTATTGTTTACATTAGCATTTTTCTTACAGCGAAAACATTATATACATTGGGCCGCGCGCTGTTTGACTAGGGTGATGCATTCTAAAGTAATACAGAGTTCGCGGCGGACGGTCCGCGTTCTGTTTGACCGGGCCTTTAATATCTCCAGAGTCAAAAAACTAAAGGGTTTGGAATTGGAATTTATGGAAGGGGGTACTATGGCCCAGCACTGCGACCTGTTACGATCTTTGGCGCTAATTTCTTTTTCTTTCTTTTTTTGCAAACAATTGCCCGACCGAGCAACCAGTGAGAAATATTTCGTATAACTTATGAATATGTGGTCCGTAATGAATTAACAGGGTGGGTTGCGTTGATGTTTGCACAGACGGAGCCGCTTTTGTGACAGGCTGAGTGAAAGGATTCGTGGTTCAATTACGTGAAGTAAATCGTAACATACGGAGCGACCATTGTCTCATTCACCGCGGAGCCATTGTTGCTAAGTCTTTGCATATCCTCTGAAAAATATGATGGATGAAATGGTAAAAGTCGTGAAATTTATCAAATCGCGGCTCTTAAATACGTGGTTTTTTTTTTCAATTTGTGTCAGGAAATGGGATCAGAACACATTACACCCCTGCTACATACAGAAGTTGGTTATAACGAGGTAAAGTGTTGGCGTGAATGTTTGAACTTAAGGAGGAGGTATTTGCATTTTTGACTGTTGAGGGGCCTGAGTACTCGCATTTATTTGCAGATAATGAATGGGTATCTAAATTGGCATACCTTTCCGATATTTTCGTACATTTGAACGAGCTTAACAGAAAAATGCAAGGCAGGAACGAAAATATTCTGACTAGTATGGATAAGATTCAAGGATTTGTGAATAAGTTGAATTTGTGGATATAGATGATTGAAAATTGGTCGTTTGAGATGTTTCCAACTGTATGGCCCCTTACTGATGGTAATAAAGTGTTGATTTAGTAATCTTGCAGCAGAAGTTCAAGAAATATTTGAGAGAGTATTCAAGATTTTGACTGGGTTCGTGATCCATTCATTGTGGATTTAAAACATCTTCCGAATAATATACTCGTACAAGAGGATGTGGCAGATTTGAAAGCAGACAGACATTGAAATTAAAACTTCTCAAAGTACCTTTGGAAACATTCTGGTTTGCCACTAAGGAGTGAATGCCCGGCTACCTCCGAGATGGATGTTAATATGTTATCATTTTAAATTATGTACATATATGTGTGAAACGGGCTTCTCGACGTTAACTGAAATTAAAACATCAATGAGGGAGAGACTCAAAGCCATCGATGAAGAAATGAGGCTTGCACTGTTAACGATTCCGCCACAGATCAGCCATCTGTGTGCAGCCAAGCAGGCCCAAGTATCACATTGAAGGTATGAGAGAGATATTTATTAATATTAGTAATGAAAATGTGTATTTTCTACAGTGAATTAGAGTTCATAAATTGTTAATAAATGCAAAAGTCGATTTCTGTTTTATAATATTGATGACAATAATAGTAATAGTAATAATAATAATAATAATAATAATAATAATAATAATAAATTTGATTACATTACGTAATTATATTAAGAAAGTCACATCATATGTTTTAAGGGGATCAATATTTTGATGTGCCGTGTTGAGTCTAGGCCCGTCTAGAGTGTGCCGTGAATAGAAAAAGGTTGCGTAACCCTGGTCTACTCTGTTGGCTTGTTCCGCGAGGCTAATCCGGACAACTGAGCCCAACAGAGTAGGCGACCCCTCTGGTCTGACCTATCTGCCATGATGTAGTTCCGAAACGTTAGAAATTTCAAGTTCCAGGACACGGTGGAAAACCAAACCGTTTATCGATAATCATGCTAGTTGGCGCAAAACCAACTGGCGGAAAATCGAGTACCCCACACGGCATTATCTTAGGGATTATGGATTAGGGAACGGTGGCTAGGGGTGGGTTAGGGACAACCTTTCAGCACATCGGCCAGACTGAGGCCTATTGTGCACCCCGAATTATGGAA
This sequence comes from Periplaneta americana, assembly GCF_040183065.1. Taxonomy (NCBI): domain Eukaryota; kingdom Metazoa; phylum Arthropoda; class Insecta; order Blattodea; family Blattidae; genus Periplaneta; species Periplaneta americana. The sequence continues at coordinate 19,029,397 of NC_091126.1, read as the reverse complement.
TGAATGGGGATGAGGTGTACCAGCCCATTGGCCGCATGACACCCCTCATCCGCTAACCCTCATCCGCTCTGCCTCCTACACCACGCCATTCTTTTTCTACAGGGAAGAGGAAGGGAAATGGACCGTGGAAAATTGCAACCCGGCATTTGCCTAAGTAACTGTGGAAAACCACGGAAAAACCACAGTCAGGTTGGTCGGCCCGGGGATTTGAACCGCGGACCTCTCGAATCCGAGTCCCGTGCGGAACGCATGAGCCACCTCGCTCTGTACGACTTATCTTAGACTACTGCCGCGTCACTGTTGCCAAACTGTGTGCAATTCCACAAATTGTGTGGAATTTTGATTGCTGTGTGGAATGATCAGCTGTGTTGATTTTGTGTGGAATTCTCACAGGTAGCCCCACTAAATATTTCCATAATTAAAAAAGAAATGTGCATATAAAAATACCGGTACAGTTGACTCTAGAGCAGCCGTGGGAGAATTATCCAAACCGCGATTAATCTATAGGGGTAGCTTGGGTTTTGTCACTGAAGGTTTTTGGCCCTTTCTTTATAGACTTCCTCACGTGCTTTCGACAAGGACAAACTGGACACCACTCAAGGACTCGGACAGCTGCCTGACAATGAACTTGAGGGGATGTCGGCTTGGAGAACAAATTTTTACCGCTATGGGTCATGTTGAGAGAGTGGCGGAGAAAGTAATAATAAGCTCAGTCACTTGTTACTTGTCCGGTTTTCCCTGTCTCTCTAATCCGGTCCATGTACGACCCGTAACAAATATATTTTCTAATTTCTGTTACCTAAGATTAAATTGTTTAATATACACCGTATTTAAACAAATAATACTGAATATAGATAAAAAGATAAATAATATAAAATTATGCATAATGCATACATAAGTTGAAACACTATACAGTACATAACTTTTATACAATGGAAGATAGCCCTATTTCTAAAAGTACTGTAGCGATAATAAAAGTGTGAATACCGGAGGGACACTAAACCAGCTTTGGATGCAGAAAGCTACGTAAGTACAGTACATTAATTAACATATATATGATTATAGTGCACAAAAATGTATTCTAAAGTCATGTGTGGAATTTGGTTGTTACGTGGGTGAATTTTAATGTCGCTAGTCTGGCAACACTGGTCTCAAGCTCTAGCGCGCTAGTCTTCCATCCGGACCAGGTCGTGATGCAATTTGTGGACAAAACAGACGTTTCAGAGGGTTTCCTCGGGCTAGTCCCGTTTCTCTCTGTGATACCACCAACACTCAGTTCATGTATTTAGGCTGGGTTGAAGTAGTACAGGCTTCCAATGCTGACAGAGGTACGCCTTGGGGTTTATCAGATATTCGTCTGAGCATGGAACCTGGCTCTGTCAGGGGTGAGGCAGAATGGCCCACCTGTCAGCATTGGAATCAAGAGTTTCACCCAGGACACGTGGTGAACTTGGAAAATCATCGCATATGTTTATAGGGTGCACAATGGGCCAAAGCAAGTCAAGTGCAAGGATCCGTCCCGGGTTCGATCCTAGAAGAGTCAAGTAATAAAGAAGGATTCAACTTTGTTAACTAATGCTAAAAAAAGACACAAAATGTGAATAATCATAACGTAAGTAATGCCATGGTAGACATAAATTCAGTTTATACAAATGTACTATACTTTCCACTGGAAGTCAGTAATTTTATTTCACAATTTAAGTATCACAAAACAATTTCAATTCTTTTAAATATAAATTCCATGTAATAAAATTACACTACAATAAGCTGCTAATCAGTAATTCAGTGTGAGTGTTTTTGGATATGTATGTACGAAACTGTGGCAAATATCACATGGTATGCATTTGGTTTTCTCAAATTCTTATGATGAACAATACCTCGAGGCTCAACTTCACCCTAACCCTATCCATCAGTGTAATGTGAGTTATGTTGAGTCCACTTTGAAGTCTTACGTTTTTATGACAAAGCTGAAGATGTTAATGTTATGTTTGTTTTCTTGTTGTCTCATTGAATTTGTTTACTGTTTAAGTTTACTCCATTTATTCGTGGAAGGATGCTTGAAAGTATGATTTCTAAATCTTTCCAATGAGTGTAAAAGAAACTAGAGATATTTACGTCAGCCCAAATTCACTACTGAAACACAGTGGTATTATCTTTTGTAAGAAATGAGTTCTGGCCCTCGACAATTTGCCACGGCTGCCGGCTTCGCTCAGGAGTAACCGAACTCGACCCTTGCTTCGAGACCACTCGGGCGTGGGTTCGCATACCGGTTGAGATAAATATTTGGTTGAGACTTTCTGAGTTTTCCTTCAGTTGTAAGGCGAATACCAGCTAATCCTGTGACGAATATTTAAAATACCTAATTCCACCGCGCACTTCATACAGAGTGGTCTACTTAAATAAACGATTGGAAATTTTACGTCTTTTGCCGTATCGAAAGAAGACACTGCATCATTCTGGTAATGTCACAAAAGTATTACGTAATTCGCGATTCTCAAATTAATTCAAAAGTTATGAAATTGGGCCTGCACTCGCTGGTGTTCATGTTCGTGTACAAAGTGATGACGACGCTAGCTATCATTCTGATGGAACATTGCAAATACCTCTAAAGAATTTTCTACTGGCTGCACATTACTTCATGTCGGTTACTTATATATGGGGAGTTGGTCTTTAACAGTCTTAAAAATTACCATTTTTATTTGCTTACTAGCTGTACCCGTGCGCTCCGCTGCATTTGTTAGAAATAAATATAAAGTAATTACACAATTAAAATAGGACATCTGGTCAAGGGAACATTCGTGTTTGATAGAAGGATAAATCGTTTAATATGTCACTTAATTTAAATTGTATTTAAATAATTAAAATGCGATCATTTTGGTCCAGAGACCACTCATTTAGTGCAATGATAATTCCGTTAACATATTTCTTAATTGTTATTACATGCAAATAATTAAAATATGATCATTTTCTTCAGAGAACATCCGTTTTTGGTGCAATTTGGTCACATCAAAATTTTGCTTGGAATGAAACGTATCGGAAATCATTTTTAAAGAAACGTTTCTTATGCAACATAATTCACAAAAATTAATAATAAGGGAGATATTTTGATTTATTTAATTCAAGCCCCCTTATAATCTCCCTTTTAAATAAAGTATTTTGAATGCCATATAGCCTAAAATCTAAGTTACAACGAACTTATTTTATATTTCAATTTTCATATAAATCGGTTCAGTCATTATCGCGTGAAAAGGCAACAAACATCCAGACAGACAGACAGACAGATAGGCAGACAGACAGACAGACAGGCAGACATACAAACAAAAATTTCAAAAAAGCGATTTTCGGTTTCAGGATGGTTAGGGGAAAGTCGGGTAGTATCGGACATCGGGTAGTATCGGACAGTGCGTTTCTTTCATCTACCACCATATGGTAGTACCTGAATGACATGGTTACGTTTCTCTATGCGACATCACAGAAACGTAACCATGTCAATCAGGTACTATCATCGTGTGGTAGATGAAAGAAACTCACTGTCCGATATTACCCGATGTCCGATACTACCCGACTCTCCCCTAATTATACATGTTAACACCAATTATTTTTGTAAAATCGAAAATTACCAGAAAAATTTTGGCTACAGATTTATTATTAGTATAGATATTAAAGAGCGTTCTTTTTCATATAATTTACATATTCCAAGAAAATTTCTATTCAATAAATATGCTTATTCAAATCGCGGGTTCATAATGACGTAATATTGTTTTCCGAAATCCACATTTTCCAAGTTATTAGTATGCTATGTAAAATAACTATTTTAGCTAGACATAAAATTTTCAGGCCATCTTACCAGATGTATAATAATGCTATAATGTAAGATTTATTCAAATATATTAATTCTTTTGTCAAATTCATTTCATTATATGAGAAAAAATTAATTGTCTAATTATTAAAAAATTCAAATATGTCCTAAGATTAGAATATTTAAAGGAATAATATTCTTTCTCATAAAAGTGCCTTCTTCTACTTCTAACTCCATGTGGTTAGTTTCTCTGATATCTGAAATGTAGAAATAGAGGAAATTGTACCAGTACATGAGAATGCGCTAATGTAATTATTAATACAAAGTTAATTGTGTTAATTTTCTTTCCAAGAAGTAAAGCAATGTATAAGAATTTCTAGTATATACGGTAGAGTTGGGTAGTATCGGACATCGGGTAATATCGGACAGTGCGTTTCTTTCATCTACCACAAGATGATAGTACCTGAATGACATGCTTACGTTTCTGTATGCGACATCACAGAAACGTAACCATGTCATTCAGGTACTATCATCTGGTGGTAGATGAAAGAAACTCACTGTCCGATATTACCCGATGTTCGATACTACCCAACTCTACCCTATTTAAAATATAAAAATGAGAATATAATAAGCAAAAAGTAATATAGTTGTGAGTAATAGAATCTAAGCTATAAAAAAAAACAAAATTACTTATACTCTCAAAACTTTCGCGTAGCTCCGAAGTTAGCTCCCATTCAGCTATAGATTTTTAGTCTTTCAATCAGTATATCGATTAATTTCTCCGACGTTTCGGAATCACAAATTGTAGCCTCACTGTGGTATTCAAAATGTGGACTAAACGAGCACAATTTCATGACGAATTGATTATAGAACATTTTGAATTTTAAGTCACTTATCTGAAACAAAGTTACAATCCGAGCCTTCCAGTTCTTAATACATACGATCCTTAGCATAAACCGTGATGATTGTCTCGAAAACGTCAGAGAATTTAAATTTTAACACAAGCCTGAAAACGTAAATTGTCACAATTCAATGACAATGAAAAGCTGAAATCCAAAACTTATTCAGTGGTTTATTTTATGTCTCCAAAGATAGGATGGATGTAACGATAATGATTTAATGAACAGTCGTGATCTATTTTGGGTAGCCACATGTCTCTATACTGAGAGACGGTCACAAACCGCTAGTCAGGTTATCTGCACATTGAATCGAAGCCTAGGCCTCCCGATCTCGAATCCAACACACGTGATCGGTATTGTTGCATATAGGGCAGAGGCAGACCAACAAGTACCTTAATCCCGTTACTAGACTAAATGGCAGTGCGCGCCCATGCGTAGACAACAGTTACTGCAGAGTGAATAGGTGCCTCTGGTGTTCCTTGGATATGACGTCAGACGAAAATTCCGGTGGGAACTGAGGCCATATCCTTTCAGACAAAAAACCTTTGGTAAACTATAGGCATGACAACTCAAGCAGAGATATTCAATTGATGATAATGATGATAAACGCAATAATAATACTAATAATAATAATAATAATAATAATAATAATACAATAACACAAAGTTCTATTTATAACATACTTCTGTCCATCTCTGGTAAGGAAAATTCAAAAGAAATACTAAATAATTTTGATACATTTAACGAATAATATTACTGAAGGTAATAAGCATAATAATAATAATTATTATTATTATTATTATTATTATTATTGTTATTATTATAACAATAGTAATAATAATAACAGTAACACTAAATTATACAATAACGTACAGTAAACTTATAGTCTTAACGTACTTCTGTCCATCTCTGGTAGCAAGCTTCACAAGAAATACTAAATAATTTTGACACATTTAACGAATAATATTAATGATGCTAATAAACGTAATAATAATAATAACACTAATAACAATAGTAATAATAATAATACTATGAACTTATATTCTTAACGTTTTTCTGTCCATTTCTGGTAAATAAATTTCACAAGAAATGCTGAAAAAATATTGACAGATTTAACGAATAATACTAATTATGACAATAAACACAATAATAATAACAATAATAATAATAATAATACATTACCATAAACATATATTTTTAACGTAGGAAGCAAACATCACAAGAAATACTAAAAAAATATTGACACGTTTAACGAATAATATTAACTATGATAATAAACATGATATTAATAATAATAATAATAATAATAATAATAATAATAACAATACATTAACATAAACTTATATTCTTAACGTAAATCTGTCTATCTCTGCTAAGCAAAAATCACAAGAAATGCGAAAAATATTGGCACGCATAACTAATAATATTAATGATGATCATAAGCGTAGTAGTAATAATAATAATAATAATAATAATAATAATAATAATAATAATCTGGCTTTCAGGTAGTAGCTCCCTGTAAAGCAGGTTTCAATAATTTCAAGGAAAAATTGTTCCGGAGCCGGGTATCGATCCCAAGACCCTTCGCTTAGAGCGCGAACGCTCTACCGACTGAGCTACCCCAGGAACTATACACGACACCGTTACAATTTTTCCTTTTATATACACACACAACTCACATGAGCAGACAAGACGCCAGAACTCAACTGTGAGTGCACACAATTACTGTGACTTTAAATTGTGGCTTTCTCTTAACGTACCCCCAGTAACGAATGTATTATACAAATCTGGCTTTCAGGTAGTAGCTCCCTGTAAAGCAGGTTTCAATATTTTCAAGGAAAAATTGTTCCCGAGCCGGGTATCTTCCCGGGACTCTTGGCTTAGCGCGCGAACGCTCTACCGACTGAGCTATCCCAGGAAGTATACACGACACCGTTACAATTTTTCCTTTTATATACACACAACTCACATGAGCAGACAAGACGCCAGAACTCAACTGTGAGTGCACACAATTACTGTGTGACTTTAAATTGTGGTTTTCTCTTAACGTACCTCCAGTAACGAATGTATTATACAAATCTGGCTTTCAGGTAGTAGCTCCCTGTAATGCAGATTTCAATAATTTCAAGGAAAAATTGTTCCCTAGCCGGGTTTCTTCCCGGGACTCTTCGCTTAGCGCGCGAACGCTCTACCGACTGAGCTACCCCAGGAACTATACACGACAACGTTACAATTTTTCCTTTTATAACCACACAACACACATGAGCTGACAAGACGCCAGAACTCAACTGTGAGTCCACACAATTACTGTGTCACTTTAAATTTTGGCTTTCTGTTAACGTACATCCAGTAACAAATAAATTATACAAATATGGCTTTTAGGTAGTAGCTCCCTGTAAAGCAAGTTTCAATAATTTCAAGGAAAAATTGTTTCGGAGCCGGGCAACGATCCCGGGACCTTTCGCTTAGTGCGCGAACGCTCTACCGACTGAGCTACCCCAGGAACTATACACGACACCGTTACAATTTTTCCTTTTATATCCACACAACTCAAATGAGCTGACAAGACGCCAGAACTCAACTGTGAGTGCACACAATTACTGTGTGACTTTAAATTGTGGCTTTCTGTTAAGGTACTTCCAGTAACGAATGTATTATACAAATCTGGCTTTCAGGCAGTAGCTCCCTGTAAAGCAGGTTTCAGTAATTTCAAGGAAAAATTGTTCCGGAGCCGGGTATCGATCCCGGGACCCTTCGCTTAGCGCGCGAACGCTCTACCGACTGAGCTACCCCAGGAACTATACACGACACCGTTACAATTTTTCCTTTTATATACACACAAATCACATGAGCTGACAAGTCCCCAGAACTCAACTGTGAGTGCACACAATTACTGTGTGACTATAAATTGTGGCTTTCTGTTAACGTACTTCCAGTAACGAATGTATTATACAAATCTGGCTTTCAGGTAGTAGCTCCCTGTAAAGCAGGTTTCAATAATTTCAAGGAAAAATTGTTCCGGTGCCGGGTATCGATCCCGGGACCATTCGCTTAGCGCGCGAACGCTCTACCGACTGAGCTACCCCAGGAACTATACACGACACCGTTACAATTTTTCCTTTTATATACACACAAATCACATGAGCTGACAAGACCCCAGAACTCAACTGTGAGTGCACACAATGAATGTGTGACTTTAAATTGTGGCTTTCTGTTATCGTACTTCCAGTAACGAATGTATTATACAAATCTGGCTTTCAGGTAGTAGCTCCCTTTAAAGCAGGTTGCAATAATTTCAAAGAAAAATTTTTCCGGTGCTGGGTATCGATCCCGGGACCCTTCGCTTAGCGCGCGAACGCTCTACCGACTGAGCTAACCCAGGAACTACACACGACAGCGTTACATTTTTTCCTTTTATATACACACAACTCACATGAGCTGACAAGACGCCAGAACTCAACTCTGAGTGCACACAATTAATGTGTGACTTTAAATTGTGGCTTTCTGTTCACGTACCTCCAGTAACGAATATATTATACAATTCTGGCTTTCAGGTAGTAGCTCACTATATAGAAGGTTTGAATAATTTCAAGGAAAAATTGTTCCGCAGCCGGGTATATATCCCGGGAACCTTCGCTTAGCGCGCGAACGCTCTACCGACTCAGCTACCCCAGAAACTATACACGACACCGTTACAATTTTTCCTTTTATATACACACAGCTCACATGAGCTCACAAGACGCCAGAACTCAACTGTGAGTGCACACACTTACTGTGCGACTTTAAATTGTGGCTTTCTGTTAACGTACCTCCAGTAACGAATGTATTATACAAATCTGGCTTTCAGGTAGTAGCTCCCTGTAAACAGGTTTCAATAATTTCGAGGAAAAATTGTTCCGGAGCCGAGTAACGTTCCCGGGACCCTTCGCTTAGCGCGCGAACTCTCTACCGACTGAGTTACCCCAGGAATTATACACGACACCATTACAATTTTTCCTTTTATATACACATAACACACATGAGCTGACAAGACGCCAGAAGTCAACTGTGAGTGCACACAATTACTGTGTGACTTTAAATTGTGGCTTTCTGTTAACGTACCTCCAGTAACGAATGTATTATACAAATCTGGCTTTCAGGTAGTAGCTCCCAGTAAAGCACGTTTCAATAATTTCAAGGAAAAATTGTTCCGGAGCCGGGTAACGATCCCGGGACCCTTCGCTTAGCACGCGAACGCCCTACCGACTGAGCTCCCCAGGAACTATACACGACACCGTTACAATTTTTCCTTTTATAATTTTCCACACAACTCACATGAGCTGACAAGATGCCAGAACTCAACTGTGAGTGCACACAATTACTGTGTGACTTTAATTTGTGGCTTTCTGTTAACGTACCTCCAGTAACGAATGCATTAGACAAATCTGGCTCTCAGGTAGTAGCTCCTTGTAAAGCAGGTTTTAATAATTTCAAGGAAAAATTGTTCCGGAGCCGGGTACACTCACAGTTGAGTTCTGGCGTGTTGTCAGCTCATGTGAGTTGTGTGGATATAAAAGGAAAAATTGTAACGTTGTCGTGTATAGTTCCTGAGGTAGCTCAGTCATTAGAGCGTTCGCGCGCTAAGCGAAGGGTCCCGGGATCGATACCCAGCTCCGGAACAATTTTTCCTTCAAATTATTCAAACCTGCTTTAAAGGGAGCTACTACCTGAAAGCCAGATTTGTATTATAGCGTATTCTTAACGCAATTCTATCCACCTGTTGTAAGCAAACTTCACAAGTAATACTAAAGAATTTTGACACGTTTAAAGAAATAGAAATTAATGACGATAATATACATTATAATAATACCAACAATAATAATAACAATTATACAAAATTATAATATATTAACATAAAATGAAAATCTTAACGTACTTCTGTACATTTCTGGTAAGCTAATTTCACAACAAATACTAACAAATATTGACATGTTTAACGAAAAATATTAATGATGACACTAAACGTAATAATAATAATAATAATAATAATAATAATAATAATAATAATATAAACTTATATTCCTAACGTTCTTCTGTCCATTTCTGGTAAATAAATTTCACAAGAAATACTAAAAAAAAAATATTGACTCATTTAACGAACAATATTAATTATGACAATAAATATAATAATAATAATAATAGTAATAGTAATAATTATAATAATTATAACAATAATAATAATAATAATACATTGGCATAAACTTATATTCTTAACATAGGAAGAGAACATCACAAGAAATATTAAAAAAATATTGACACGTTTAACGAATAATATTAACTTTGATAATAAACATAATATTAATAATAATAATAATAACAATACATTAACATAAACTTATATTCTTACGGTACATCTGTCTATATCTGCTAAGCAAACATCATAAGAAATGCGAAAAATATTGACATTCTTAACTAATGACATTAATGATGATCATAAGCGTAGTACTAATAACAATAGTAATAATAATAATAATAATAATAATAATAATAATAATAATAATAATAATAATAATAATCTGGCTTTCAGGTAGTTTCTCTCTGTAAACCAGGTTTCAATAATTTTAAGGAAAAATTGTTCCGGTGCCGGGTATTGATCCCGGGACCCTTCGCTTAGCGCGCGAACGCTCTAATGACTGAGCTACCCCAGGAACTATACACGACAACGTTACAATTTTTCCTTTTATATACACACAAATCACATGAGCTGACAAGACCCCAGAACTCAACTGTGAGTGCACACAATTACTGTGTGGCTTTAAATTGTGGCTTTCTGTTAACGTACTTCCCGTAACGAATGTATTATACAAATCTGGCTTTCAGGTAGTATCTCCCTGTAAAGCAGGTTTCAATAATTTCAAGGAAAAATTGGTCTGGTGCCGGGTATCGATCCCGGTACCATTCGCTTACCGCGCGAACGCTCTATCGACTGAGCTACCCCAGGAACTATACACGACACCGTTACAATTTTTCCTTTTATATACACACAAATCACATGAGCTGACAAGACACCAGAACTCAACTGTGAGTGCACACAATTAATGTGTGACTTTAAATTGTGGCTTTCTGTTATCGTACTGCCAGTAACGAATGTATTATACAAATCTGGCTTTCAGGTAGTAGTTCCCTGTAAAGCACGGTTCAATAATTTCAATGAAAAATTGTTCCGGAGCCGGGTAACGATCCCGGGACCCTTCGCTTAGCACGCGAACGCTCTACCGACTGAGCTACCCCAGGAACTATACACGACACCGTTACAATTTTTCCTTTTATAATTATCCATACAACTCACATGAGCTCACAAGATGCCAGAACTCAACTCTGAGTGCACACAATTACTGTGTGACTTTAAATTGTGGCTTTCTGTTAACGTACCTCCAGTAACGAATGTATTATAGAAATCTGGCTTTCAGGTAGTAGCTCCTTGTAAAGCAGGTTTTAATAATTTCAAGGAAAAATTTTTCCGGAGCCGGGTACACTCATAGTTGAGTTCTGGCGTTTTGTCAGCTCATGTGAGTTGTGTGGATATAAAAGGAAAAATTGTAACGTTGTCGTGTATAGTTCCTGGGGTAGCTCAGTCGGTAGAGCATTCGCTCGCTAAGCGAAGGGTCCCGGGATCGATACCCGGCTCCGGAACAATTTTTCCTTCAAATTATTCAAACCTGCTTTAAAGGGAGCTACTACTTGAAAGCCAGATTTATATTATAGCCTATTCTTAACGCACTTCTGTCCACCTGTTGTAAGCAGACTTCACAAGGAATACTAAAGAATATTGACACATTTAAAGAAATAACATTAATGATGATGATAAGCATTATAATAATACCAACAATAATAATAACAATTATGCAAAATTATAATATATTAACATAAAATGAAAATGTTAACGTAATTCTGTCCATTTCTTGTAAGCTAACTTCACAACAAATACTAACAAATATTGACATGTTTTACGAAACATATTAATGATGATACTAAACGTAATAATAATAATAATAATAATAATAATAATAATAATAATAATATAAACTTATATTCTTAACGTTTTTCTGTCCATTTCTGGTAAATAAATTTCACAAGAAATACTGAAAGAATATTGACACATTTAACGAATAATATTAATTATGACAATAAATGTAATAATAATAATAATAATTATAATAATAATAACAATAATAATAATAATAATAATAATAATAATAATAATATTAGCATAAACTTATATTCTTAACGTAGGTAGCAAATATCACAAGAAATACTAAAAAAATATTGACACGTTTAACGAATAATATTAACTATGATAATAAACATAATATTAATAATAATAATAACAAAATAACCATACATTAACATAAACTTATATTCTTAACGTACATCTGTCTATCTCTGTTAAGCAAAACATCACAAGAAATGCGAAAAATATTGACATTCTTAACTAATAACATTAATGATGATTATAAGCGTAGTAGTAATAACAATAGTAATAATAATAATAATAGTAATAATAATAACAATAATAATCATAATACAAATCTGGCTTTCAGGTAGTAGCTCCCTTTAAAGCAGGTTTCAATAATTTCAAGGAAAAATTGTTCCGGAGCCGGGTATCTATCCCGGGAACCTTCGCTCAGTGCGCGAACGCTCTACCGACTGAGCTAACCCAGGAACTATACACGATACCGTTACAATTTTTCCTTTTATAATTATCCACACAACTCACATGAGCTGACAAGATGCCAGAACTCAACTGTGAGTGCACACAATTACTGTGTGACTTTAAATTGTGGCTTTCTGTTAACGTACCTCCAGTAATGAATGTATTATACAAATTTGGCTTTCAGGTAGTAGCGCCCTGTAAAGCAGGTTTGAATAATTTCAAGGAAAATTGTTCCGGAGCCGGGTAACGTTCCCGGGACCCTTCGCTTAGCACGCGAACGCTCTACCGACTGAGCTACCCCAGGAACTATACACGACACCGTTACAATTTTTCCTTTTATAATTATCCACACAACTCACATGAGCTGACAAGATGCCAGAACTCAACTGTGAGTGCACACAATTACTGTGTGACTTTAAATTGTGGCTTTCTGTTAACGTACCTCCAGTAACGAATGTATTATAGAAATCTGGCTTTCAGGTAGTAGCTCCTTGTAAAGCAGGTTTGATTAATTTCAAGGAAAAATTGTTCCGGAGAAGGGTACACTCACAGTTGTGTTCTGGCGTCTTGTCAGCTCATGTGAGTTGTGTGGATATACAAGGAAAAATTGTAACGTTGTCGTGTATAGTTCCTGGGGTAGCTCAGTCGGTAGAGCGTTCGCGTGCTAAGCGATGGGTCCCGGGATCGTTACCCGGCTCCGGAACAATTTTTCCTTGAAATTATTCAAACCTGCTTTAAAGGGAGCTACTACTTGAAAGCCAGATTTATATTATAGCCTATTCTTAACGCACTTCTGTCCACCTGTTGTAAGCAGACTTCACAAGGAATACTAAAGAATATTGACACATTTAAAGAAATAACATTAATGACGATAATTAGCATTATAATAATACCAACAATAATAATAACAATTATACAAAATTATAATATATTAACATAAACTGAAAATCTTAACGTAATTCTGTCCATTTCTGGTAAGCTAACTTCACAACAAATACTAACAAATATTGACATGTTTAACGAATAATATTAATGATGATAATTAGCATAATAATAGCAACAATAATCATAGTAATAATACAAAATTATAAATTAACGTAAACTTAAAATCTCAACGTACTTCTGTACATTTCTGCTAAGCACACTTCACAACAAATACTACAATTATTGACATGTTTAACGAATAATATTTATGATGATAATTAGCATAATAATAGCAACAATAATCATAGCAATAATACAAAATTATATTTAACGTAAACTTAAAATCTTAACGTACTTGTGTCCATTTCTGGTAAGCACACTTCACAACAAATACCAACAAATATTGACATGTTTAACGAATAATATTAATGATGATATTTGGCACAATAATGGCAACAATAATCATAACAATAATACAATATTATATATTAATATAAGCTTAAAATCTTAACGTACTTGTGTCCATTTCTGGTAAGCACGCTTCACAACAAATACTAACAAATATTGACATGTTTAACGAATAATGTTAATGATGATAATTAGCATAGTAATAGCAACAATAATCATAGCAATAATACAAAATTATATATTAACATAAACTTAAAATCTTAACGTACTTGTGTCCATTTCTGGTAAGCTATCTTCACAACAAATACTAACAAATATTGACATGTTTAACGAATAATATTAATGATGATAATTAGCATAATAATAGCAACAACAATCATAGCAATGAATACAAAATTATATATATTAACATAAACTTAAAATCTTAACGTACTTCTGTCCATTTCTGGTAAGCTAACTTCACAACAAATACTAACAAATATTGACACGTTTAACGAAAAATATTAATGATGATACTAAACGTAATAATAATAATAATAATAATAATAATAATAATAATAATAACAATAACACATTAATATAAACTTATATTCTTAATGTTGTTCTGTCCATCTCAGGTAAGAAAATTTCGCATGAAATACTAAAAAATATTGACTTTTTAACGAATAATATTAACTGTGTTAATAAATATGATAATGACAATAATAATGATAATAATAATAATTATTATTATAATAATTATAATAGTAATCATAATAATAACAACAATAACACATTAATATAAACTTATATTCTTAATGTTCTTCTGTCCATCTCTGATAAGAAAACTTCACATGAAGTACTAAAAAATATTGACATTTTTAACGAATAATTTTAACTGTGGTAATAAACATGATAATGATAATAATAATAATAATAATAATAACAATAATAATAATAACACATTAATATGAACTTATATTCTTAATGTTCTTCTGTCCATCTCTGGTAAGAAAACTTCGCATGAAATACTAAAAAATATTGACATTTTTAACGAATAATATTAACTGTGGTAATAAACATGATAATGATAATACTAATAATAATAATAATAATAATAATAATAATAATAATAACACATTAATATAAACATATATTCTTAATGTTGTTCTGTCCATCTCATGTAAGAAAACTTCGCATGAAATACTAAAAAATATTGACATTTTTAACGAATAATATTAAATGTGTTAATAAACATGATAATGATAATAATAATAATAATAATACTAATAATAACAATAACACATTAATATAAACTTATTTCTTAATGTTCTTCTGTCCATCTCTGATAAGAAAACTTCACATGAAATACTAAAAAATATTGACATTTTTAACGAATAATTTTAACTGTGGTAATAAACATGATAATGATAATAATAATAATAATAATAACACATTAATATAAACTTATATTCTTAATGTTCTTCTGTCCATCTCTGGTAAGAAAACTTCACATGAAATACTAAAAAATATTGACATTTTTAACGAATAATATTAACTGTGGTAATAAACATGATAATAATAAAAATAATAATAATAATAATAATAATACTAATAATAACAATAACACATTAATATAAACTTATTTCTTAATGTTCTTCTGTCCATCTCTGATAAGAAAACTTCACATGAAATACTAAAAAATATTGACATTTTTAACGAATAATTTTAACTGTGGTAATAAAAATGATAATGATAATAATAATAATAATAATAACACATTAATATAAACTTATATTCTTAATGTTCTTCTGTCCATCTCTGGTAAGAAAACTTCACATGAAATACTAAAAAATATTGACATTTTTAACGAATAATATTAACTGTGGTAATAAACATGATAATAATAATAATAATAATAATAATAATAATAATAATAGCAACAATAAAACATTAACATAAACTTACATTCTTAACGGACTTCTCTCTACCTCTGGTAAGCAAACTTCACAAGGGATAGTAAAAAGGATTGGCGGCGCGCCGATAAAGTTTCAGTTATTTCCTCGCTGCGACCATACGCCAAAATAAATAAACTGTTCAATTCAGTGAGATATTGAGCTCTAACCAATTAAACATCCTAACAGGGCCCTCAGGAAGAAATATCTCCGTCAATTAAAAACAACTGTTTTGCTTAATTAAATACTTAGTAATAATAATAATAATAATAATAATAATAATAGTAATAATAATAACAGATAATTATAATATCATAAATTTGCCGTCGGGAGGATGGTTTTGAAATGAGATAAATTAGATATGGCACCGAGCGTAACGTAGAAGGAACAGGCTAACGAGAACATGCTAACTATTCTTTGAGTAATCACTCACAATGAAATAGAAGTATTAGGTCTGTAGGTAGCTCACTTCACCGGCCCTGTGAGGAATGCAAAAGAAATTCATCAACTGTTACCCCAAAGCCCCTATTCGCCAGTTTCCGAAATGACAACATCCACATTACAATCGCTGACGAATCACACTGTACTTTGATTAACAACCGCGATAGCGAAGGACGGTTATTTAACGTCGTTGTTAACTATTCTAGTGTCGGTGCACATAGTCTTAGTGAAGTGGTATTTTGGCGAGATGGGACCGAGGCTTTGTCATGGGTAGAGCCCGGAATTTTAGGTGCTAAAAGTTAATATTGTTCCTCGCTATAGTTTATAAATATAAAGCCATGCCCCTACTTCTTTGAGAGGTATTTTCTCTTTGGTATCGTTAAAGGTTTTTAATCCTCTTAACCCCACTTACAAATTAGCGCATGGTTTACAAGATCCATTGCTCAGTCCTTCTGACTCTGTTGTCTATTATTACATATCCAAGAGAAGACATGAGAAGAACGAGTGTAGGAATGAAGCGACTACCAGATATTAGTGATTGTGAGGACTGAATAGATAGGGCGTTGGAGAGGTTATAGCGAAGAAGAAGAGTGCTAAAAAGTGAGTGCAGGAAAGTTAGGGGTGGCAAAAGTGTAAGGAAAGGAACAGAGAAGAAAGTGTTAAGTGTAAGAAGATAGGGTAAGAGTGTAATAAGATAAACTATCAAACAATGAATACAATGAGAATTAAAGTGGGGAAAAAAAATATATATGTGTGTACTGTATATATCTGAACAAATGTGAAGTGGAATGAGAGAGAAATTGGAAGTGTAATTTAAGTGAATTAGATATTTGATGTTTTTCAATGTTTTGGATTGAGAGTAGTAGCAGGGGTACTATAACTGTAGGAGTATTATAGAAATAAATATATGGATAGGGGTAATAAAATAGGAAATTTAGGAATGGAAGGGAAACAGTCTAGGTAGGAGGGAGAGAATAGAAGAGGATAGAGGGGGAAGGACATATAGCAATTCAGTCATAACAGAACATTAGAAAGCAATCAAGAAATTCTCGGCAAAGAATACCTTAATAGAAAAGAGTTATATGTATAAAGGGATGGTGGATCGAAAAACAGAAATGTGAAGGTCCACCATAACTGTGAATTGTAAAGTTGAATGACAAATAAATATCAATATCAATATTATTACATATCGGACTCTTGTGAACTAACCTTGAAAATGTCCTCACGGGCACCACGTCTATTCATCTACACTCAGTGTCATTCTTAACTTTTAGCACCTAAAATTCCGGGCTCTATTCATGGAATTCATATTCGCCTTGCAGAAGGGGAAACCTCGGAAAAAACCCAACCATTATTAGAATCCCAAATGATAATAGTGTAACAGTAGACATAAACTCAATAATTAAGATGGCAAACAAATGTTATTATGGATTAAAGAAGCAACTCCAGTCCCGCTTTCTTAGCATAAAAACAAAATGTAGGCTATATAAAACATTGATTAGACCAGTCCTATTATATGGATCAGAGAGTTGGACCTTGAGTAAGGAAAATATAGAAATGTTAATGGTATTCGAAAAGAAAGTGTTAAGAAAAGTTTATGGCCCAGTAAATGAAGAGGGTACCTGGCGTATCAGATATAACACTGAATTATACAATTTGTATAATGATGCGAATATAATTAAAGTGATCAATGCCAACAGACTGAGATGGCTAGGCCACCTATATAGGATGGATGATGATAGCCCATGTAAAAAAGTCACTCTTACCGACCCATTCTACACAGTAAGAAAAGTGGGCCGACCAGCAACAAGATGGCTCGACGATGTTGAAAAAGATTTGAAGTCAATCGGAGTAAGCCGCTGGAAAAATGAAGCGCGGGACAGAAACAGATGGAGGAGGATCATTGGGGCGGTCTTGGCCTAAGAAGGCTGTTGTACCATAGAAGAAGAGTTATTAGAATCCACGTCTAAGTCAAACTATGATGAGATTAGGGTGACTAACTCTCCTATATTTCAGGGAACACCCCTATTTTTTTTGGATTCTCCCTGCTCCAAGACTGATGTCTTAATTCTCCCGTATTTTTCTTTATCAATCGTAATTGTAAAATTTAATGTAAAATGATAATAGTAATAATTATTATCATCATCATCATCATCGCTAAATATATTTAGATATAAACTGACATTAACATTGATAGTTTAGTAAGAAGTGGAAGTGTTACAAATATGAAATAGGGATACTATTATTATGAAATAGTGTAATATACGACGTGAGACGTGTTGTATTCTAGCGGAAGTCGTCCAGACTACTGCGCATTGATACTCTCTATCGCGGTAATGTGTTATTTTGCAGTTAGAAATTGAACTGCTGAAACGTTTATCATTATTGCGTTTTCGAGGAAAGTGAAAATTTTTGCTGTAAGTTCTTTTCTTCAATATACTGTACATTGTTATTCCTCAATGTTAGAAATATTAATGATATATATTCTTAAAGATAAATAATCTACGTTTATAGTAATGTATGTTTTTAAATTATGATATGTGTTGAGGTTATGACTTACAACATCAGTGTGTCACAAATATGAAATACTAGTATTATTAGTATTCAAACTTTATACACTTGTTTTCTGTTTCGTTACTAGTGCTGGTATCTGTAGGAGAAGAAGAAACCTCACCTTCCAACAAACTTAGAAAACTGTGGAATGAAAAGGCAATGCAAGAAGCCGTAAAACAATTTCGAGAAAAGACGTGAGAGACGATTTATCTGGATTCGGTATTACTGTTGGGAAAACACCTTCTAATGAAGATGGTGAATGCTTGTTCTATGCTTTTCTTAATAGAGGCAGTTTTGATTTTGCAATTTTTTAAATCTTGTAACTTGTTAATAGTATTCCAAATTTGTACATCCATTTTTATGAAGGAAACATGTTAGATTTTGAGGAAATTATTTTTTCAAACATTTTATAACATCTTATGAACTTCCTAGTTTGGTGTACTAATCACAGGTACATTCAGGAATGAACAGGACGATACTTTACGTTCAGTATTCAAAATACGAGTATGTAGGTTACAAAACGAAAAAAAAACAAAATACTATTCCATATTTGTAACACTTCCTCTACTAATCAATACAGTAGTTCTCTTGTAGTGATCCTGTAATATCTGGTGTAAGTGTGTGCACATATGATTATAAACAGTTTTTCTTTTCAGTTTCTATAGCAAGATACGAAATTAAATAACCTGTGGTATCCTCTTGACAAATACAAATAAGTTAAAATTATGAAACGTGCATATTTTTAATTATTATTGCACTCATTATTGTGAGAACTCATATTTGTATTATAATAATATATAGATAGTTTTATATAATTTAATATAAACTAATGCATCAGTGAATCCTGGCTTCACATCCCAAAAATTGCGCTGAAATTTGTTATGAACAAGTTTCCCGTATTTTTCTGACCAGAAGCTGGTCATCCTAGATAAGGTAAGCTTCTTACTGCTGAGCTACGCCGGTGGCCTCACTTGTATCGGAAATAAGAGTAAAAGTAGTTAAAAATATTATATAGGGTAACTTAGGATCTGTTGGACAGTCGGGCATGTTGGACACTTTGTACTTTAACGTGTTACCTCGCCACTTGTGGGCACCACATTCTGCTAGAAGTCAATGACGGAAGTAGCCACTCGTGGCTACTTCCATCATTGACTTCTAGCAGAATGTGGTGCCCACAAGTGGCGAGGTAACACGTTAAAGTACAAAGTGTCCAACATGCCCGACTGTCCAACAGGCCCTAATTTACCGTATATTTCCGAATTCCTCTGATCGGACTCATCTCTTGCAGAGTTGCATGTAGAATACTGATTTACTCCATCCATAGTCAGGGAATTGGATATCCTATATTGAAATATTGCTAACAATAACAACTGCTACTGGATAAAGTACAATGGAATCCTTTGCCATTGACACAAATGACTGTTAGCTGAGGTACAGAACATTTCTTGCAAACAGAACCAATACAAAAGGTATAGTTTTCTTTAGTATTGTTCAAATACTTAAGACGTTTTCGCCAATGCGTAGAAATTTAATTAATCATTCATAAGGAATGCAGCATTTTTATGATTCTAGAACGAATTAAAAGAGTTCAAAGAGTCAAGTTCAGTTTTAAGGGACACAAGAACTGAGTTCTTACAAAAATTTGTCAAAAATCAATTTTCCTTTCTTCTTTTTTTTTTTTTTTTAAATTGTTCCTTGAGCACTTAGAATGTTGATAGAGATTGTTTTGCTTCTGCGTCTTCTTTGATGTCCAACAGCGATTTTTATGTATGCCTACTTCAATTGCATCCCCTTTCACAAATTTGCCGTTCTCTGGTAAACACAATCTTTTTAGACCTTAAAAAATGTTCCATGCGCATGCAGTTTTCAACAAATTCAATGAAAACTTTCACACAAGTTCATGAATATATTATCTGAGATCTAATGTTAAGAAATGTTAAGTATTTTGTAAATTAAGAGATAAAAATTATTATAAATACAAAGTATGAAAAAATAAATGTCTGAACTTAAAAAATATATTGTGCCTAAAATGGCCTAAATATCATGCATTTCTCCATTTAAAATACTGCGTATGAATCACGTAAATACAAAATTTTTTAACCTTCTGTATTTAAATGTATTAAGCTCATATCACTAATTTGCATAATTACAAAAAATGACTTCGAAACTAGAAGTCCGATTGAGTTGAAAATTTTCACATAATTTATTACTAATGTATCTAACAAACAGTTTAAAAAACAAAATAATTCGGATTAATATTGCAAAAATTACAAAACTCAATACCCTAAAAACTCTATTACAGCAGAACCTTGACAATCCGAACGTCCGATAATCCGAACGCGCTACTGAATGTACGTACGTACAATATCGGAAAGCACAGAAAACGAGAGAATACTAGAAAAGTATTGGCGTGTAAATCCGATAATAGGGGGAATAAAGACAATAATGTCTACTTCCTTTTGCACGATAGTGTGTTTTCTCGTTGTTAAAGCAAACGGTCGCCACGATTGGAAGTTCATTTTACTGAATTCAGAGTTGCCAACCTAGATAAGTATGTTTAAATCTAGACCTATATGTATAGGTCTAGGTTTAAGTATTACAAATAAGTGCTCTAGAGTTGTAATGAAAACCACTGCCTTCTATGTATGCTACAATCCTACAATGCATGTAAAATTCATACGCAAAACGCAGTGTTAATTAATGTACATTATACGAAACAAATCAGTTCATTTTAAATGTACTGAACTTTATTTAAACAATTCAAACTTCATTTAACAAAAAGAAATAAAAATTATTCCAATTGAACACGAAATATTACAAGTACCTGAATCATTTTTACTCCTTCACATTGAAGTTGATGGTGAAGTTTATACGTTGGCCAGACTGCTAACATCAGTCAGCTGTTCATAGTGTAACGTACGTACTATATATTGAGATTTTAAAAATATAATTTTCAAAATATACTATCGTGCGAAAGATACTGTACAATACACGTTTGTGAAGTGCATTACAAAATCTCGGAAATTGACAAACTCACTCTGCTCGTTTTTCAAACTTTTCCTCGATTTTGTAAAAAGCAGTTTCCAACCTTGTATCGTAATATTCTTTTTTATACGTATATAGTAGTGTAAAACTTTTTTAAGTTCAGATGAAGTAATTCCATGTATTTGATAGTCTGAAAAGAAATTTGATAATCCGAACATTCTCAGGTCCCAATTAGTTCCGATTATCGAGGTTCTACTGTATTCGTTAAATATATCCACTCGCTCATAACAAAGACGGTTGCTCATTTTCATTTCAACTCCAAAATTTCACCATTCCTCACAGTAAATTGATAACTTCACAGAGTAAATAATTACTGGAGGAGGTACTGCGTAAAATTTTCTGCGACACTTCTGTTTCCCCCTCC
Organism: Periplaneta americana; assembly: GCF_040183065.1. Taxonomy (NCBI): domain Eukaryota; kingdom Metazoa; phylum Arthropoda; class Insecta; order Blattodea; family Blattidae; genus Periplaneta; species Periplaneta americana. Next base: position 19,007,337 of record NC_091126.1, on the reverse strand, counting down.
CATAATTCTATAAATGCTACATCATTACTTTATCACTGCACAATGAGCAAGTTCTAAGTTTTAATAGCGTAACATCATTTTGCCAGAGCATATGATTGTAATAGAGGTTTACATCTGGCCAGCCACTTGAATTGGAAACAGATTAAGGAGTAAAAAAGTAAATTATAAACAAGGGTCAAGTCAGAGATTTCAATTTTCGTGAAACATACAGTAAAAATTTCAAATTCTGTCGGGGTGTGTCCATTGTCAGTGCGATGGTATACTTTGTCTTTGTTGGCTGGCCATCTCCTCTAGCGGAAGTACCGTCAAATCTGTCTATTACGAAAAAAGCAAGAAAGAACCCTGAAACTGGCAATATTCCTGAAGAAAAATACATTTAAAATACAGTAACACTCTTCTAATTCAGACGAGTCCACACCTGTGGAGTAACGGCTAGCACGTCTGGCTGCGAAACCAGGTGGCCCGGGTTTTCCCTCAACCCAATTTGAGCAAATGCTGGGTAACTTTCGGTGCTGGACCCCGGACTCATTTCACCGTCATTATCACCTTCATATCATTCAGACGCTAAATAACCTGAGATGTTGATACAGCGTCGTAAAATAACCTACTTAAAAAAAATTCAGACGAAAAAGTTAATTTCATTTTCGAATTATTTCCATATCGTTCATATTCTCATAAATTTTGTTGTTTTTCTATACAGACTAAAATGTTAATAGGTATGAGTTAATTATGTTGCAACTATCTAGCAATAAAACCAATATGCCACCAAAAACATTCAATTGCTATCACTCTAGTTTCCCAAACTACGACAGAAGTGTCCACATTAAAAAAGAAGACATCCCAATCTTTTCAAATGTTTAATTGCTAGCAATGTAAAATCCACGACATGAGATTTTCTATAAAACTTTTCTAGTGGCATGGGGATCGTTAAGACATCGCCATAGAGTACAAAATTAGGCATATAGCCAGGCACACTCCACAGGTAGATTTGTGGCTTCGTTTCGAGACATCGAGTATCGATTACCGATATCGACAGTAATAATTCATTTCATATTATTTAAAACTGTTAGACAAATTTCAGGAAATTTTCAAAAGCCTACATCTATGATCTACCCAACTACTATAAATGTAGACTATATTATACAGGCCGTTAAGAGTTGTACCGCTGTAAGAAAAAAACAACTGACATCCAAATTCACAACTAAAATTAATTCCAAATTTAAAATTAGCATTTTTAAGATGTCAGGTATGTATGTGTGTGCGTATGTATGTATGTATGTATGTATGTATGTATGTATGTATGTATGTATGTATGTATGTATGTATGTATGTATGTATGTATGTATGTATGTATGTAGGTATCTATGTATATATGAATGTATGTATGTATGTGTGTATATGTGTATGTATGTGTGTATGTATGTATGTATGTGTATGTATGTATGTATGTAAGTATGCATGCATGCATATAGGTCTAACTGCAACTGATAACATGGTACTATACAGGTTTGTAGGAAAATTACGGAACCTAGTAGGCTGTTATTAACACCAACAAATTGAAGTGACGAAATATTCTTACATTTGTTTCAATACTCTTAGCCCGCATTTCGATATGGATTATAGGACAATATCCTATAAAGAGGTTTGCGATTTTTTCGTATCAATGTAATGCGTTAAATGTCTGAAAACTTAATTTTATTCGAAAAAAAGACAAATCTCACGTAAGTAAGATATATTCTTAAAAAGTTAACAGAATTTAGACGCGACATGTTGCGAAATCTGAGTCCAACGAAATGGCCTCCCAGTCACGAAATTTGTACTAGATAACAGAATTTTTTTCAATAAATATTTGAGGAAAAGAAACATAGAAAATTCTTTTAAATAAAATAAATATTTAATTTGACTGTTTTCTCAAGTTTCGCCTCTGTATATCTCAGAGTTTTCTAGAAATCTAGAAACCAACATCACTGCCATCTTCCAACCTCTAGAGAAACCACGAGGAATGCCTGTCACGGCGGAATGTCGTTACGACACCTACTAAACACAAGTAAATGTCCTATATTTCGAAACGGAGATGATCATGAAAAAGGTGTTGTGAAGAACTGGTGAATTGAAAAGGGGCAAACAGGAGAATCGAGAGGAAAACTCTCACAAACTTCGCTTTGTGGACGACAAATAAAACTTCCCCATCACTGAAGTTTGATCTCGGGTCCGCGGCAGTAAGTCAGCGCTGTGCTAACTGAGACGGTTAATTTTTTGATAAGCAGGAGCTATTAATTTTTCAACAAATAATATATAATATCAGAACGAATGTCATTATTTTTATGAGCTGTAGGAATTACTGTTTCATCACAAATTCAGGAGACATTAGGTTTATTTATTATTATTATTATTATTATTATTATTATTATTATTATTATTATTATTATTATTATTATTATTGTCGTTTGTAACAATTTGAAAAAGTGAGAGACGTAAAAATTCTAGAAGACATTCTTACATGGGACCAGGAACTACCACAAAGAAATAAACTAATCAATTAGGCCACCAACAGACAACTAAAAATTGAACTTTTTTTTCGAAATAAAAGGTAGAAGAAATAGAAACTGGGCAGTTCTAAACATTCGAATAATGGCTAGGGCATAAATTCTCAGTTATATGTATAAGACGTCTTATTTTCGGTGAATGTTAGAGGATGAAGTACTCAAAAATGTGTAGGAACATATAATAAAAAACTTGTTATTTTTTATATTCGAATGTCAAAGTTATAAATATTTAAATATAATGACGTAAAACGTATACTTCAAAACTAGAAAAATTGAGAGAATATAGAGGAAAATGTCAGTATTAAATATTACTAAAAATTGGTTCTCTTGATGGGTTTTGTCCTGAATAAAGTTAAGGTTATTGAACATTTTTTTAATTAATTTCCTTGATAGCAAATATTAATTTGGCATAAGTCCATTAGTAATCTAATATTTATTGGACTGAGTCGAATGTACAGGTTGTACAATGAAGACAAATCATGATTTCAAAAACTTCTGAAGACTAATTTTTAATTCCTTGAGGATCTCAGTGTCTATTTTTAATAAAAATTCAAGGTACGTTTTTTTTTATTTTATAATATGTCTAAGGTTCCATTACTTCGCTTAAAACTTTCTGTTTTAATTCTATTACAATATTTACTATTTTAAACAAAATATACTTATCGCATACGACAGAGTATTGTCGAATTGGCTATTAACCATAATGTTATAAGCCTAGTATTTTGTAAGTAAGAATTAATTTTAAAATCCAAATGTTATTTCTTTCAAATCAGTTCGAATACAATAAAATATATATTGATGAAATAATTTAGCGTATTTCAGTCATCTCAGTATCGTAGTAGAGCTGAAATAAAAACAGGGAATATAATAACGTATTTTAATGAATTACGCTAAACAAAATAAGTTCTTTAAGTGCTGAAAAATATTTTAAGTCTTCAAAGTTTGATTTTATTTTCCAGACATTTTGGGACTATTTACAAGTGGAAAAAATTACGCCTAGTACATCTCAATAAAAGATTCCGAAATATAAAATCCTACACATATAAGAGACATCATTATAGAACAAATCCCTTTTCTTACAATGAGGTTGCACACGGAACATTTAATTAATTCCAAGATGTCTGAGAAATTACGTTATCTTCAAGAAATATTTGTAAAATATTAGGCCTTTTTATTTTCCCAATTGTCAAGATAGTCTGAAGAAGCCAATTCCTTGCAATTCCATAATATACTTTGCACTTATCTACATTTTTCAGTTCGCTGGATTAGATACCTTTTGTACAATATTAAGTACACTAAATGTATTTAATTTATTTTTAGCTGTATTTATCTGAAATAATTATTAGTATGGTTTGAGAACGCTGTTTTAAGTAAAAATTAATTTAACTCATAAAATGTTTCTTTTAAATTCAGTGAAGAAATAAATAATTACAAACATTAATAAAAATTCTATTTTAAGAAAACAGGACTCCACGTTTTACTAAAGTCAGTTTTTATTTCACGGAAGAGCTATATTTAAACTACGTTAACCTCCTGCTACCAAGAGGGGTAATAGGATTACCCCACTGATGATTTTTCAATATTATTTTCATTTTTCTCCACATTTATTTTTGAAATTTCACGTATTTGTCTGTTTTATGTCTACTAATATTTTGAAATATGAGTAACACAAATAATTATTCTACTTTAAGAAATAATCCGCATTACTGAAGTGGGGTAATCCTATTAATTCCCTTGATATCCTGTGTCATGAAAATTCCAGGATATGACATTCAATTTGTAGCTTAATTTTCTATATGTTGAGTTTGTCTACTTCCAAATTATTTTATTTTGTGTTATTTATATCATTATTCATAGGACTATTGTCGTTTATATTAACATGTGTATCATACCTTTGGTTCCAATTTTTGAAAATGTTTATTTCTGTCTGTTATGGTTATTCTAAAAGTGATTTTGTTAGGAATAATTATTAGTAGAGCCTTTTTCCGAGATGTTCATTGTAGTACAGGTGGTGTTCCAATATTTGAATTTAAAATGTCTAAAATTTATATTTTTATTTATTTATTTTTAGAATTGTTAACAATTTATGAAGGATTTTATTTTATTATAAACAAGTGTCTTGGAGATGTTCATGGTTATACAGATGGTATTTGATTATTTAAATATCAACAATATCTAAAATATGTTCCACTTTACTTTATACTGCTGTTACTTCCATTTTTTGAAATTTGTTTTTACTACCTTGTTAAAAATATATAATATTAAGGAGTTTACCTTGAAATGGAAGGGATACAAGTTCAACTTTACAGATATGTTTTCTCATGGTGTCACTAATAACATATTTTGAATTTAATTAATTTTGGTATACGCTTTAAACAAAATGGAACGGGACTTTTGAATCACTCTGTATTTTTAAAAGAGGAATATTATTTTAAATTTTTACACTTTCTGAAGTTCATAGTCAATAATAATATACATTCATAAATATTTCAAATGCTTAACAAAAATTGGTAAATGATTTTTATTAGGGTAAGTGTATTAACCCCTTTGGTAGTAGTAAGTTGTAAAAAAACCTGGTAGTAGGAGAGTTAAAGAATTTGAAATTTTACATTCATTCTTATCTCATGTAATATTTGTACAAAGTTTATAAATAAATAGAACTTCCTTCGGTATATATCCGTTGTCTTGCGATTGTCCTGTGATGTCACAGCTATGGTTCTTTGTCAACCCGAGTCCATGTTCAGGAAGGCCTGTATTTCTAATATACTATGAAATTAATCTTCTTTTCCCCTACCCGAAATAGTGAAGTCAGTTAAAAGGGAGAAGTTAAATAGATTGAGAAAGAAAATATAAATATGTTGAACCAATTACTTACTATTTCTGACATCACATGAGTAATCGAATTAAAATTACTGAAACATAAAGCCAAAATGAGATTGAAAGTTCTGATGTGTAATGAAATATAACCATAATATCATCTCATAAGCTGATGTTAATGTGTATTGGCTGGCATGGGTCACAAGAGTCTTCGTCCCTTACTCCTCAGTCATTCGTCGCTACTTATACACTAATACAATACATACGTTTTCTCTTTTCACTCTCGCAATGTATCTCTGCAGCTTCGCTGTGAATTTCCGCGTCCGTTCTACATCCGCGAGCGTGAAAAGATAAAATACATATCGTCGTTGTTCTTGCAATAATTCCTATGTGCAAAATGTAAATTTTTTCAGTAGGAAGAATGTTATGTTTTATTTAACGACGCTCGCAACTGCAGAGGTTATATCAGCGTCGCCGGATGTGCCGGAATTTTGTCCCGCAGGAGTTCTTTTACATGACAGTAAATCTACTGACATGAGCCTGTCGCATTTAAGCACACTTAAATGCCATCGACCTGGCCCGGGATCGAACCCGCAACCTTGGGCATAGAAGGCCAGCGCTATACCAACTTGCCAACCAGGTCGACAGTAGGAAGAAAAGACACAATTATTCATCATATGGCAGCTGTACATAGGAGACTGTGAATTCTTACATTTTCGAAACAAAGAAATATAATTACATATAGGAGATCTTATTACTTTCTGTTTCATTATTTAAGTTATTTAATATAGAAAAATCTGAAAATCGATAAATACGTCACATAGGAGTTATTGCAGGAACAACGACGATATATGCACTACACAAGAAAACAAACAAGCAGTCCACCATATGAAGACAGCACCCGTGCAGTGAATATGTCAATCACTATGGATTACTGCAATATATAAAGGACGGAAGTGAAATAATCTTGCAGATTAAAGGGACAATAGGGTACACTTAAATGAATAGAAACCCTATATTAAGCTTTATGATTAAATGCACGGTTAATTAGAAAATTAAGTTGGAAGTTTCAGCAGTCGGCAACATCGCCGCTAACACACTCTACTCGTGATACAGATGTAAGAGGTCAACGAACTCGGTGTGTCTCGGCAGATGAGCTACTCTCTGGCCTAGACGTTGCCACTTGCTCGCATGTGCAGTGGCTTGAAATTAGAGGTTTCTAAATTAAATTTACACGAAAACCGTCCAAACTGTTGAAATACGCCAGAGGGATAAATTATTTTTTATTAGATTTCCTATCGATATGGACGAAAATCACGATCCTACTCGCAATAGTTACCGAATAAGAGGCTGTTAAACACTTGGAAAAAGAAACTTTTTTTTTTCTGAAAAAAACTATAAACTTTCCACCAATACAATATTAGACCTATAGTTTTTGTTACATACAACATGCGCTATTCGTTCAGAAAGTCTGCAAGGCTATTTCACTTCTACTCTGTATGTGCAAAACAAGACTGTCAGCTAATGTGAAGTTTAGATTTTTAAAGAGACGGAGCAAAGAGAAAATTTTACTTACAGATCTAGATTATACACTTTTATCACTGAAGGTTTGGTAAATTTGTTATTTAAACAACTTTCCTTTAATAATTCGAATTATGCTGGTAATTTACCTCACATAATGCCTAGTGTTAGCTTGATATTGCTCACATTCAGATTACTAGTAACGTCACCATAAGAAGAAATTGAAAACAATCAAAGGCCTAATTAGTAATCTAAGTATGGCCAGTATCAAACCGAAACTAGTCATTAACTAAAGTAAATGACTATCATAATTTTTAATTAACACGTGATAGTTGTTATGTAACAAATTCACCAAATCTTACGTGATAAATTTACCCATACATTTTTACACCAGTACCTGAATGAAATGCTCAGAACATGAATAATGAAAGATTTATCTTAGTTTCACTTACTTTACTTTAAAGAAGTTCAATCATCAAGTTTGAGAGGCGAGAGTAAGTAGTATTTTGAATAAAAACGTCGGTATGATTTCATCATACATACTTCATCTATTTAGTCGCACAACATAAATGCTTTAAATGTTCCAAATTCGTCCAGATTTTGATAAATAGATGAAGTACCATTTCCTTTTTAATACATTTCGGATGCTTAAATTATTAATTTTTGTTAAGTTTATTTATACACGCTTTAACATCTGTGATCATATCGCGTGTTAGGATCTATGGGCATATCAGTAGGCCGTTTTTAATATTGTTAAGTTCCTGTTTCTATTCGCTTTAATATCTGTGGTCATATCGCGTGTTTAGGATCTGTGGGCATATCAGTAGGCCGCTTTTACTATTGTTAAGTTCCTGTTTGTATTGTGTGTTGTGAATGATTTGTGTTCATGTGACTGATTATAGATTTTGATTAATGTTTATGATATTGGTGATTGAAGCGGTGATGAATCATGGTATTTCAATTTCCAATCCGGCATTTGCCTTTGTGACTGAGGGAAACCATGAAAAACCCCAGTCAGATTGGTCGGCCCGAGATTCGAACTCGGCACCTCCCGAATGCGAGTCTCAAACGCTACCGTCTGAGCCAACTCGCTCGGTCCTAGAATCTTGTTAACAAAAATCGATAAAATTTGAAGTGTCCACTCCAAAAAAAGGGGGAATGTCGAATTTATTTCATTTTGCAGGAAATGAAATTTAAACTTTGACATTCCCACTTTTTGTGTTGTATACCAATTCGTCAACGCGATGTAGATCTGGAACTATCATCTTTCTTGCAGTGCAACAAAATGTATTGCATTCTACTCCATTTGATCTATAGCACTGAACCTTCATCTCATTTTTCAGAATTTTACGACATTCCCCATTTTGCAGTGAACTCTTCATTTATTTCATAGAATTATTACTAGAAAATACAACTTATTAATAAATTGTTTCGAAAACTGAAATCCGGTCTAACATCCCTTTACAATCTATAATTCAATTGTTATCAGCAACTCATTTCTATATACATAATGTAAGAAATTAACTTAATTCAAAAGTTAGGAATTTGTTTTTCTTTGTCAAAGTGTACGCAGTCAGTTATACGAAATTAAATGTAATCTAAATATTGTAAAATGCTTTACTTTTATTTTAATATGACTGAAAAAGCACCTTTTCATTCCCTATGAAGTTTCCTTGAATATAAAATTTTTGATTTTGTGTACCATATTTCGTTGATAAACGTACAAAAGTTATTTTCTTGCATATTATACGAGCATTCAACAATTCTCGTGATGTTTAAAAACGGTTTTCACTTACAAGTTCACACAGGTCTTATTCAGTGTCGTTATGAATGCGCTAGGAGTTTATTAATGGGTATACGAAGACTCAGAACAAAACATTACTTAAGTAATGAACAGTGCAGTTTACACGCTTGCCGTAAGTTAGTCCATAAATCTGAAGAGACTAACTATTAAACATCTGGAGGGTCTAAAGTGGTAACTGATATTAGCATTCATTGTGTTCTGTATCAAACTGAAATAGCGCATAATACGTACGACATATCGAGAAGATTAAGTATTCAATTTCACGAAACGCTAAATATACTGCACAAGATTTAGCAAAAATAGTCCCTAGTAGGCCCGTGACAGAAACATTCAAAGTTTTATGGGAGGAGGTACGCCTTTCGCCAGTTTCAACATTTTCCTCCCAGCCGTTGATACAGCGTCGTTAAATAATCAAATAAAAAAAATAAAAATATTTACCTTCTCAGTATCTATAGATCCATTGGAAATAAAAATTAACAATCAAAATATATATTATCTGTACATCACTACGCAATTTTAATGTTCTCGAAACCTAATAGTTACTATTTTAAAATTATGAAAATTTGTAGAGTATTTTGTTCTGTCGAATAGCGTTTACCTGACAACACGAAAAGAAGCCTACTTAAAATATTTTAATGAAAATGTTCATTCTTGTGTAATCTCTCATGTAAACAACATACTCTAGTAACTTTAATGTAGAATCTATAACGGTAGTTTATGTAAAAAAAATATTGTTTTCATACATTTTTTTTTAATTTGTCCAATATTTTCTTTCATAAACTATAGGTCTACATCCAACATCAAAATCCTAGAGTATGTTCTTCACATGGGAGGACTATACATGCATGCACATTTTCATTGTAATATCTTAAGTATTTTTTGACTTATGTAAATGCAATCCTACAGAACAAAATACTACACTCATTTTCATAATTACAAAATCTATCAGGTTTTCAAAAACATTGAAATTGCTTAATGATGTACATATGGTGTATATTAGGCATGCTAATTTTTATTTCCAATGGACTTACAGATTCTGAGGTTAAAATGTTGAAATGTAGTATACGAGTATGATATTAGCGAAATGTGTACCTCCCCTCTTAACTGAATCAAATGCTTCTATTACTTCACGAAAATTAATATGGCTTTATTTAATGCACGCTTAAGATTTAATGTAAGTAATTTCAAACTTCAATTTGTATAATTCCATATTCTCGGTAGTAAATGTTGGCTTATAAAAGGAACAATGTTTACTGAAGTAAACACATGTAGTCTTAAAAAAACAAATAGTCATTTTATAGTGACGGATGTGTGACGTTGCTGTTATACCGAATTTAAAATAAATATATGCATATGTATATATATATTTTTTTCCTTTGAATTATTTAGTGGTGAATTGTGATACTGCAATTCTCAGAGATATTTCACCAAAATACAAAATAATTTAGTTTATAATATAACTTCACTGTTGTAATCAAATATAAATCGAATTCACTGGTTCAATCTTTCAACTCTGTTTGAATACTAAGAGTATTTTTTTAATTACTGTTAATGTGCTTATGTCTCATCTATCATTTGATTTAATTAAAATTGTATTCAATTTTTATAGTTAACCTCTACATCTGTACGATATAACCCGAAGAGTGTAACAGTATTATGTAACACGTTCTGATTTCTGTAGAGAAAATACTAAACGACTGAGGGCGAAATGAATTAATATTAATTGCAATTGTAGTGAACGCTATTGCGCCAGAAGCGACGTGAGTTTCCGCTATCGTGGCGCAGAGCAGTTAATCCTTGTATTACTATTTCTGGGTAGATTGCAGTGGTTCTGTAATGACATCTAACGCAGAATTGCTAATTTTACACGCGGATTTTCATGTACTGCAACAGGAAATTGAGAGATGTGTATCTCTGGTTATAAATGTATAATGAAGGTTTTCAACCGGCTCACTTTCAACACAAAATCACGGCTTTCATTTGTCACACAGAATTTCTGACATTTGGGACGAAAGTTTTACGATATCTACAGAGAACAAGAAAGTAACAAAATCCCCCTAGGGGAGAATTCCAATTCATGGACCATAATTGACAGCTCTTAATATTCTTTTCATTTTCTTAGTGCGTTCCATCTGTCCAATATCGGGTTATTGTTTTCAAGTTCTATAACATACACTCTTTAAGGCCCTGAGAATTGTGCAACTCTGCACAAAAATTGAATACGAATATTTTCCATCATTTGGAAAGGTACTCTGCTTACTACAACTAATGAATTTACATATGTTATATGATTATAAAATAACTAACATCCTTTCAGTAATCATGGGGACCATTAAAATATACAGCGAATGTCAAGGGTGTTACGACATGTTGCCTACGCTAAGCTCTTGATTCATTCGGTTGTGGTTTCTGTAGACGTGATTTTATCAGTGGCTGAGAATACTTGCGTCTTCAACTTCGTCTTCCGGTAGATATGGTATACAGATGTCAACTACCTTTCTTACTTGTAAAAATATCCGTCTCTTTACATGCGTATAAAACTCGATATGACGTTCCAGATCTCCGAGCAGCCATCTCATATCTCGGAATTGTGTTCAAATACTGTGTGTAGTAAAATTAAGCTATCCTTAATAAAATTGGTCTGGCATTTTGAGGTCCCTTCAAGTTGCAATACAGTGTTCCCGGGCAATGAAATTATGTTTCCGGGCGCACTGTTCCAAGATATGTTTCAGAAGAGTAGGTGACCCGGTGCCTTGCAGTTGTTAACTCATGTCGAGATCTTGATTACTTATCTCTACTGTGTATAAGTATTTAGAATAAACTTTAGAAATGTATATAAAAAGTTGCAAATTCCGTTCGTTTGGATTTGTCTGCTAGCACCATGTCGATGTATCTTACGCTGTCTACAAGCCCTACCGAAATCAAAGTGAGGTATGCTTTACTCTAGGGGAAAGAACCAGACACCTCGAGGCTTGGTCACGCGAAGCCCATGAGGTTACTCTCGGTGCTCTGGTCCGCCAGCAGGGCGTCGTCCGTCAGGTTGATGTACGTGATGAATGCCATGTCGGAGTGCGTGGACGACGACGGCAGAATGGATCGGCCGGAGTAGCCGGAGTCGCTCTTGCGGAGCTGCGCCGACTGCTGCTGCAGCTTGGCTCGCTGACGCCAGCAGCGAAGTCCGCAGAAGGTGACGCAGGTGGCGAGGAGGATGCCCATCACCACGCTGATGACGATGACGCTCAGGTAGCTGCGCTCGATGCCCAGCGTCAGCAGGAAGCTCTCCCTCCGCGTCGTCACCGCGATGGTCGAGATCACCAGCGTGTACTCCTCGCGCTGTATGCACAGCGAGAACGAGTACGTAGTCCCGGGTTTGAGACCGTGAACGGTGTAGGAGTGCATCTTCGGTCCCACAGAGAACATGACAGACTGCGGGCCCGGTGTCGCGTCGGTCGAGGGCCCCTTGTCGCCCTTGACCACCTCCTCGTAACGCAGCAGGTAGCTACTGGAGATTGAACTGGACATGTTCCAAGATAGAGTCACGAACGTGGACGTGACGGAGAGCGGGAGAAGGTGCACGTTGATGTCACGCACATGCAGATCCACGGATCGCGTGTCTGTGCCCACGTCATTTCGCGCAACGCAGCGGTAAGTGCCACTGTCTTCCTGGTGCAGATAGTGCACGATGAGCGTGTGGTCCTGCACGCACAGCCGTCCCGAACACTTGCCGTTGTACAGGCGTTCGCCGTTAGTGGAGAACCAGTTCACTTTTATGTTCGGCGTGCCGAGAGCGCGGCAGTGGAACGAAGCGTTATTGCCAAGCGTCTCGTGGTAGGTCGCAGGGAACAGAGGGATAATGTACGGAGTGCAATTGGAAGAGGCGTGGGGGAGATGTACAAGTGCCGTGAGACTGCCGTTATTCTTCTGCGAGCAAAATACTTGGTCCTGCGTCGCGTTCTGCAGCCACGATAGGCTGCAGTGACACACGAAGTTGTTGTTGGCCACACGTAGCTCGGTAACATCCGGGAAGCCCTGGAGCATCTCCTGTTCTACTGTGATAAGCGCGTTATTGGAGAGGTCTAGGAGTCGCAGCTTGGGAGAATTCACCAGACTCTGCGGATGCACGTACGTGAGTGCAGGGTTGCCACGAACCCGCAGCTCCTCCAGATCGACTAGGTTGAGGAAGGCCTCCCTGTGTATCAGGTGGAGGTACTTGTGGTTTGAGACGCTAAGTGACGACACAGCCAGGCCGACCAACGTGCCGGCCCCGAACGCGTGAAACGAGTTGGTGTCTAGCACGAGACTTTGGACGTGTCCCAGCCGCTTGAGCGCCGTGTTGGGCATGCGGCGCAATGCGTTTTGCGCGAGGTTCAACTGTCCCGAGATGTTGATGCCCTCGAAGGCACTGTCCTCGAGTCGTATTATGTGATTGTTGGACAGGTCGAGTATGTGAAGATTGTTCTCGAACACGAAGCTGGGAATGCGGGAGAGGGAGTTGCTCGACAAGTACACTTCTTGCAGGTTAGGAGTGTCCGCGAAGAAATGCGCCTTGAGTATCGAGAGCCTGTTATGACGGAGGTCAAGCACCTTCAGAGCAGGTAGCAGGAAGCACGACGGGTAGATCGTGTGTAAGCCGTTCCCTGAGAGATTCAGACTCGCCAGCTCGGGGAAATCTCGGAAAGTGTGCGGTTGAATGATGTGGAGATTGTTTCCACTAAGATCCAGTACTCTTAACTTAGGCAGCATCTTACCTGTGCCCGCGAGCTCGTTTATCCCGTTACTATTCAGATCGAGCAACACGATGCCCGGAAGTCGGCGTAGAGTAAAGAAGTCCACACGACGGATACTCGTGTTCGACATTCGGAGCACTTCCACGGTGGAGCTGACATGGGACATCAGTAAGACTTCTGCCTGTCCGAGACCCGAGCACGTGATCGACTTGGCACGGCGGCCCACAACCGGTTCCTCGTCACTGCGGCACACACACGACTCGGGACAGGTCGGCGGCGGATCGGAGATGGCACCGACCACTCCTGCCACCACCAGCAGACAGTGCAGGAGCAAGCTGCCCATGCTCACGTGGCGTCTGCAGCCATGCAGGAGACTGCAGAGCCGGGCCGAGCGAGCACCGGAGCCGAACTGCCGGCCGGGGGGAAGGAAGTGCCAACCAAAGTGGCCACAACTGCAGGCGCACGCGCGCCGCGACGCCGCCCGCCGCCGTCACCGGAGAGGGGAGGCGCCAAATAGACAAACTAGATGCAACAAGTCTTGCAACGATTCAACGCTCAAATTAACGCCAATTTATAATAAAAACTGAGGGATAGTTGTCTCTATGATTTATCTATAACGACGACAAAAATTAACGGAATAGATCGAAGTGAATTCGTTAATAATACCAATATCGCAATTCTACTATTTCTCTACAGACGCGGTACCGATTTCAACAGAAAATATTTTGTAGTATTTATTGCCATTACAATATATTGTACACTTTCTTCCTGTACCGATACTTTTAAGAGTCTAGTTATTTAACAAACCTGTACAAATTACTAAGATATTTAGCGTCGATGGTTTTGGTGATAGCGAGATTGTATTTGACGAAATCAAGCGAAGTTTTGCGATAGACTGCCTGATATTTTCCTCACAGTTAGGGAAACCTCAGACGAAAACGAAGCGCGTATTAAACTCGAGCGGGAATCGAACCCACGCCTGAGCGCAGTTTCGAATCATCAGGCGAACGCGCCTGCCGCCTAAGCTACGCCAGTTGCTTTTTTTAATATTCAAAAAGCAATTAAATATAGGCGTTTAAAATGATTTAAGAGTAGTATAGAGAAAAACTTGTAGTTCTAGAAAATATAATAAGAAGGGAATTAATATAAATAGGTGTACGTCTCGAAATACCAACATAATATCTAGTAAAATTAACATTCTCACGTAATTCTGTACATTGTTTGTACTCAAATCAGTCCTGGGAATACATTAACTGAAAATCCATGCAATTACACACAAATTGTATTGATCACTATATTCCTACCATTACGGGAACATATTCCTAAGTAGCTACTATTATCTATTTAATTAAAAGAACTTAACTTAAACGATAGCAACACAATGTAGTAAGCAAAATAGGAGATATATTCTCAACTGTTTTCTATAGAAAGAAAGCTGACAAATTTTATTCTTATCTGCTAAATCGAAACCTCGTAAATTTCCTGAATAATTACGTCTAGTAAAATAATATGGAACTCACTCAGGAGAGATGAACGTCTAGTCACCCACTTACGAAACCAGATAGTAAACTGCGATTGAAAAACGTATCAGTCAAACTCTCAGTCGTCAATGTCTTCCTATAAATTGTAATTAAAATGTTTGTCACTTCTTTCTAAAAAG